>NW_026057577.1:374667-375224 GCF_023721935.1 Panthera uncia | reverse complement strand
CTAGGGTTTTGATGGTTTCCTGTCTCACATTCAGGTCCTTTATCCGTTTTGAGTTTATTTTTGTGAATGGTGTGAGAAAGTGGTCTAGTCTCAACCTTCTGCATGTTGCTGTCCAGTTTTCCCAGCACCGTTTGTTAAAGAGACTGTCTTTTTTCCATTGGATGTTCTTTCCTGCTTTGTCAAAGATGAGTTGGCCATACGTTTGTGGGTCTAGTTCTGGGGTTTCTATTCTATTCCATTGGTCTATGTGTCTGTTTTTGTGCTAATACCATGCTGTCTTGATGATTACAGCTTTGTAGTAGAGGCTAAAGTCTGGGATTGTGATGCCTCCTGCTTTGGTCTTCTTCAAAATTACTTTGGCTATTCGGGGCCTTTTGTGGTTCCATATGAATTTTAGGATTGCTTGTTCTAGTTTCGAGAAGAATGCTGGTGCAATTTTGATTGGGATTGCATTGAATGTGTAGATAGCTTTGGGTAGTATTGACATTGTGACAATATTTATTCTTCCAATCCATGAGCAGGGAATGTCTTTCCATTTCTTTATATCTTCTTCAATT
>NW_026057577.1:329275-374267 GCF_023721935.1 Panthera uncia | reverse complement strand
TTTGTTAAAGAGACTGTCTTTTTTCCATTGGATGTTCTTTCCTGCTTTGTCAAAGATGAGTTGGCCATACGTTTGTGGGTCTAGTTCTGGGGTTTCTATTCTATTCCATTGGTCTATGTGTCTGTTTTTGTGCTAATACCATGCTGTCTTGATGATTACAGCTTTGTAGTAGAGGCTAAAGTCTGGGATTGTGATGCCTCCTGCTTTGGTCTTCTTCAAAATTACTTTGGCTATTCGGGGCCTTTTGTGGTTCCATATGAATTTTAGGATTGCTTGTTCTAGTTTCGAGAAGAATGCTGGTGCAATTTTGATTGGGATTGCATTGAATGTGTAGATAGCTTTGGGTAGTATTGACATTGTGACAATATTTATTCTTCCAATCCATGAGCAGGGAATGTCTTTCCATTTCTTTATATCTTCTTCAATTTCCTTCATAAGATTTCTATAGTTTGCAGCATACAGATCTTTTACATCTTTCGTTAGATTTATTCCTAGGTATTTTATGCTTCTTGGTGCAATTGTGAATGGGATCAGTTTCTTTATTTGTCTTTCTGTTGCTTCATTGTTAGTGTATAAGAATGCAACTGATTTCTGTACATTGATTTTGTATCCTGCAACTTTGCTGAATTCATGAATCAGTTCTAGCAGACTTTTGGTGGAGTCTATCGGATTTTCCATGTATAATATCATGTCATCTGCAAAAAGCTAAAGCTTGACTTCATCTTTGCCAATTTTGATGCCTTTGATTTCCTTTTGTTGTCTGATTGCTGATGCTACAACTTCCAGCACTATTTTAAACAAGAGCAGTGAGAGTGGGCATCCCTGTCGTGTTCCTGATCTCAGGGAAAAATCTCTCAGTTTTTCCCCGTTGAGGATGATGTTAGCTGTGGGCTTTTCATAAATGGCTTTTATGATCTTTAAATATGTTCCTTATATCCCGACTTTCTCAAGGGTTTTTATTAAGAAAGGGTGATGGATTTTGTCAAAGGCCTTTTCTGCATTGATTGACAGGATCATATGGTTCTTCTCTTTTTTTTTTTGTTAATGTGATGTATCACGTTGTTTGATTTGCGAATGTTGAACCAGCCCTGCATCCCAGAAATGAATCCCACTTGATCATGGTGAATAATTCTTTTTATATGCCGTTGAATTCGATTTGCTAGTATCTTATTGAGAATTTTTGCATCCATATTCATCAGGGATATTGGCCTGTAGTTCTCTTTTTTTACTGGGCCTCTGTCTGGTTTAGGAATCAAAGTAATACTGGCTTCATAGAATGATTCTGGAAGTTTTCCTTCCCTTTCTATTTCTTGGAATAGCTTGAGAAGGATACGTATTATCTCTGCTTTAAACGTCTGGTAGAACTCCCCTGGGAAGCCATCTGGTCCTGGACTCTTATTTGTTGGGAGATTTTTGATAACCGATTCAATTTCTTCACTGGTTATTGGTCTGTTCAAGCTTTCTATTTCCTCCTGATTGAGTTTTGGAAGAGTGTGGGTGTTTAGGAATTTATCCATTTCTTCCAGGTTGTCCAATTTGTTGGCATATAATTTTTCATAGTATTCCCTGATAATTGTTTGTATCTCTGAGGGATTGGTTGTAATAATTCCATTTTCATTCATGATTTTATCTATTTAGGTCATCTCCCTTTTCTTTTTGAGAAGCCTGGCTAGAGGTTTCTCAATTTGTTAATTTTTTCAAAAAACCAACTCTTGGTTTCGTTGATCTGCTCTACAGTTTTTTTAGATTCTATATTGTTTATTTCTGCTCTGATCTTTATTATTTCTCTTCTTCTATATTGTTTACTTCTACTCTGATCTTTATTATTTCTCTTCTTCTGCTGGGTTTAGGCTGCCTTTGCTGTTCTGCTTCTATTTCCTTTAGGTGTGCTGTTAGATTTTGTATTTGGGATTTTTCTTGTTTTTTGAGATAGGCCTGGATTGCAATGTATTTTCCTCTCAGGACTGCCTTCGCTGCATCCCAAAGCATTTGGATTGTTGTATTTTCATTTTCGTTTGTTTTCATATATTTTTTAATTTCTTCTCTAATTGCCTGGTTGACCCACTCATTCATTAGTAGGGTGTTCTTTAACCTCCATGCTTTTGGAGGTTTTCCAAATTTTTCCTGTGGTTGATTTCAAGCTTCAGAGCATTATGGTCTGAAAGTATGCATGGTATAATTTCAATTCTTGTGAACTTATGAAGGGCTGTTTTGTGACCCAGTATATGATCTATCTTGGAGAATGTTCCATGGGCACTCAAGAAGAAAGTATATTCTGTTGCTTTGGGATGCAGAGTTCTAAATATATCTGTCAAGTCCATTTGATCCAGTGTATCATTCAGGGCCCTTGTTTCTTTATTGACCGTGTGTCTGGATGATCTATCCATTTCTGTAAGTGGGGTGTTAAAGTCCCCTGCAATTACCACATTCTTATCAATAAGGTTGCTTATGTTTATGAGTAATTGTTTTATATATTTGGGGGCTCCAGTATTTGGCGCATAGATATTTATAATTTTTAGCTCTTCCTGATGGATAGACACTGTAATTATTATATAATGACCTTCTTCATCTCTTGTTACAGACTTTAATTTAAAGTCTAGTTTGTCTGATATAAGTATGGCTACTCCAGCTTTCTTTTGGCTTCCAGTAGCATGATAAATAGTTTTCCATTCCCTCACTCTCAATCTAAAGGTGTCCTCAGATCTAAAATGAGTCTCTTGTAGACAGCAAATAGATGGGTCTTGTTTTTTTTATCCATTCTGATACCCTATGTCTTTTGGTTGGCGCATTTAATCCATTTACATTCAATGTTATTATAGAAAGATACGGGTTTAGAGTCATTGTGATGTCTGTATGATTTATGCTTGTAGTGATGTCTCTGGTACTTTGTCTCACAGGATCCCCCTTAGGATCTCTTGTAGGGCTGGTTTAGTGGTGACAAATTCCCTCAATTTTTGTTTGTTTGGGAAGACCTTTATCTCTCCTTCTATTCTAAATGACAGACTTGCTGGATAAAGGATTCTCGGCTGCATATTTTTTCTGTTTAGCACACTGAAGATATCGTGCCAATCCTCTCTGGCCTGCCAAGTTTCAAAAGAGAGATCAGTCACGAGTCTTATAGGTCTCCCTTTATATGTGAGGGCACATTTATCCCTTGCTGCTTTCAGAATTTTCTCTTTATCCTTGTATTTTGCCAGTTTCACTATGATATGTCGTGCAGAAGATCGATTCAAGTTACGTCTGAAGGGAGTTCTCTGTGCCTCTTGTATTTCAATGCCTTTTTCCTTCCCCAGGTCAGGGAAGTTCTCAGCTATAATTTCTTCAAGTACCCCTTCAGCACCTTTCCCTCTCTCTTCCTCCTCTGGGATACCAATTATGCATATATTATTTCTTTTTAGTGTGTCACTTAGTTCTCTAATTTTCCCCTCATACTCCTGGATTTTTTAATCTCTCTTTCTCTCAGCTTCCTCTTTTTCCATATCTTTATCTTCTAGTTCACCTATTCTCTTCTCTGCCTCTTCAATCCTAGCTGTCGTCGTTTCCATTTTGTTTTGCATTTCATTCAAAGCGCTTTTCAGCTCCTCGTGACTGTTCCTTAGTCCCTTGATCTCTGTAGCAAGAGATTCTCTGCTGTTCTCTATACTGTTTTCAAGCCCAGTGATTAATTTTATGACTATTATTCTAAATTCACTTTCTGTTATATTATTTAAATCCTTTTTGATCAGTTCTTTAGCTGTTGTTATTTCCTGGAGATTCTTCTGAGGGGAATTCTTCTGTTTGGTCATTTTGGATAGTCCCTGGAGTGGTGGGGACCTGCAGGGCACTTCCCCTGTGCTGTGGTGTATAACTGGAGTTGGTGGGCAGGCCGCATTCCAACCTGATGTCTGCCCCCAGCCCACCGCTAGGGCCACAGTCAGACTGGTGTGTACCTTCTCTTCCCCTCTCCTAGGGGCGGGATTCACTGTGGGGTGGCATGGCTCATCTGGGTTGCTTGCACACTGCCAGGCTTGTGGTGCTGGGGATCTGGTGTAATAGCTGGGGTGGGTAGGCAAGGTGCACGGGGGCAGGAGGGGCAGGCTTAGCTCGCTTCTCCTTAGGTGATCCACTTCATGAGGGGCCCTGTGGCAGCGGGATGGAGTCAGATCCGCTGCTGGAGGTTTGGCTCCGCAGAAGCACAGAGTTGGGTGTTTGTGTGAGCGAGAACATTCCCTGGCAGGAACTAGTTCCCTTTGGGATTTTGGCTGGGGGATGGGCGGGGGAGATGGTGCTGGTGAGCGCCTTTGTTCTCCACCAAACTGAGCTCTGTAGTCCAGGGGGCTCAGCAGCTCTCCCTCCTTTGTCCTCCAGCCTTCCCTCTTTCTGAGCAGAGCTGTTAACTTATGACCTCCCAGACACTAAGTCGCGCTTGCTGTCGGAACACAGTCCGTCAGGCCCCTCGGCTTTTGCCAGCCAGACTCGGGGACTCTGCTTGGCCGGCGAGCCACCCCTCCGCCCTGGCTCCCTCCTGCCAGTCCGTGGAGCGCGCACCGCCTCGCAGCCCTTCCTACCCTCTTCCGTGGGCCTCTTGTCTGCGTTTGGCTCTGGAGACTCAGTTCTGCTAATCCTCTGGCGGTTTTCTGGGGTATTTAGGCAGGTGTAGGTGGAATCTAAGTGATCAGCAGGACGTGCGGTGAGCCCAGCGTCCTCCTAAGCCACCATCTTCCCTCTCTCTCCAGCTTGATATGATTTTTAATGCACAATGAATTGTTCACAGACATAGTTACATCATAAAAATATGAGAGTTTTATCAAGTGATATAATCAAGTTAGATCAACTAGTCAACTAATATGTGTAATATAGATTATCCATTCATAAAAACATGGTCATGAAAGGCATAAATGTCTGAAAAGTCAATGAGATTTTCTTTATGTTTCTTTAGTTTTTCCATGAAACTTGGCATAAAAATTCTATCAAAGTATAGAGAAAATCATTTACTGATTTTAATGAGACAAGGTTAATCACATGTCAAGTAAACAGAAGGTATTGAGAAATTAACAATCAGATGTCCATTAAGTATTTTTTTTTCTAATAATTGTGAATTGTAGTTAAAATAGTTTGCTCATAAATACACTCTTTCACTTGTTTGAAAGTCTCTTTTCTCATATTTTGGCATATAAATAGTAGATCTTATGATAAATTCAACACACATCAAGTCATCTTCTGATAATTTGACACTTTTCACTCCCTTGTATAAAGCAATCTTTCAATCAAATGTGCATCCTGGAATAATACCAAGAACATCAACAGATTCATCACTTCTTTCAATTTGGAACTAACTTATGTAATTAACTATATAAATTGGGAAAGTGGGAGTGCCTTGAAAGCTGTGCAGCCTGAGAAACTCCATGGATCAGATACTTCTTTGACCTTTATTAAATTGTCTTCTTGTTTACCTTTTTTCCTTAACCAGAGCCATATAATGCTATTGAGACTCAGTCCAACTCATATCAGTGGGATTATCTGGGGAAGTAAAATGTACCTGCCATTTTGCAGTTCATTCTATGTGCAAACCTCAAAATCAAATTTTGTTCTCGTAGCTTATGAAAAAGAAATTGCTTAAGTGGGTGCTGCAATCTTTTTTCACTTTGCTTTCATTGTCCCCATTATTTAAAATTGACAGGAGCTGGGGCACCTGGGTGGCTCAGCTGGTTGAGTGTCTGGCTTTGGCTCAGGTCATGATCTCATGGTTTGTGAGTTCGAGCTCTGCATCAGGCTCTGTGCTGACAGCTCAAGAGCCTGGAGCCTGTTTCGGATTCTGTGTCTCCCTCTCTCTCTGTTTCTCCTGCTTGTGCTCTGTGTGTGTGTCTCTCTCTCTCAAAAATAAATGAACATTATAAAAATGACAAGAGCTGGGGGGGGAGGAGCCAATGTGGCAGAACAGCATGGAAAAATTGTTTTTGCATCTTGCATCCATGAAATACAGCCAGATCAACACTAAAACATCCTGCACACCTAGAAAAATGATTTGAGGATTAACACAACATTCTGCACAATCTGAATCACAAAACTCAGCAGGTACGTGGCACGGAGAAGTGAACTGGGAGAGAGAGAAGCCGCGGAGAGCAGGGAGTTGTTTTTGCTTGTGAAGAGAGGACGGAGATGGGGGGAGAATTCGGAAAAAACACCCCCACCCCCCCAAAAGCAGCTAGAGAGAGAGTGGAAATGTAGAAACAGCCACAGGGACTGAAATAAAAAGGGAGAAAGGAACAAGGAGAGGATTTACATTTCATTAAGGCTCTACAAACAGTAGAAGCGCAGAGTCTGAAACTCCACAGCTCCATACCTGGCAGTGCTCTGGTGGGAAGGCAAATCCCAAGGAGCAAAATAGAGTCCAGGAAGTTATCGAGTCACACAGGAAGAAGCGGTTCCACTGCTGGAAAGGTAGAGGTAGAGGTTGTGTGGCTATCCGGTCCCAGCAGACCCCAGAGAACAACCATATTCGCTGGTGTTGAAACAAGGTCATTAAGGGTGAAAACTGGTGCCAGATGTGTGTTGTAATTTTCCATAATCCCTGAAACGCTGCTGCTACATGACCATGTGAACTTTTTCTGGGGCGGGCTGGCAGCCAGCTGCAGTCTCTGGGCATAGACAGCAGCACAGTCCCGCAAACGTTCCTGGGTGCATCAGGAACTAGACTTCAAAATGAAGACAGTAACAAGAGATGAAGAAGGGCATTTTATCGCAATTAAGGAGACTATCCACCAAAAATACCTAACAATTGTGAACAATTATACTCTAAATGTGGCAACACACAAATATATAAATCAATTAATCACAAAATAAATAAACGCATTGATAATAATCCCATAATAGTAGGCGACCTCAACACCCACTTACAACAATGAACAGATCATCTAATCAGAAAATCAACAAGAAAACAAAGGCTTTGAATGATACACTGGACCAGATGGACTTAATAGACACATTCAGAACATTTCATCCTAAAGCAGCAGAATGTACATTCGTCTCCAGTGCACATGGAACGTTCTCCAAAATATACCACATACTGGGACACAAATCAGCCCTCAACAAGTACAAAATGATTGAGATCATACTGTGCACATTTTCTGACCACAACGCTATGAAACTCGAAATCAACCACAAGAAAAAATTTGGAAAGGTAACAAATACTTGGAGACTAAAGAGCATCATATCAAAGAATGAATGGACTAACAAAGAAATTAAAGAGCCCAAAACTTCTGGGACACAGGAAAGGCAGTATAAGAGGAAAGTATATACCAATCCAGGCCTTCCTAAAGAAGGAAGAAAGGTCTCAGATACACAACTTAACTTTACACCTTAAAGAGTTGGAAAAAGAACAGTGAATAAAACCCAAAACCAGCATAAGACAGGAAATAGTAAAGATTAGAGCAGAAAACAATGTTATCAAAACCAACAAACCAAACAAACAAACAAAAAACACAAAACAGACCAATGAAATCAGAAGCTGATTCTTTAAAAGAATTAATAAACCACTAGCCAGTTTGATCAAAAAGAAAAGGGAAAGGACAAAATATATAAAATCAAGAATGAAAGAGGAGAGATCACGACCAACACAGCAGAAATAAAAGCAATAATAAGAAAATATGAGCAATTATACGCCAATAAAATGGGCAATCTGGAAGAAATGGAAATATTTCTAGAAACATATAAACTACTAAAACTGAAATAGGAAGAGATAAAAAAATTATAACAGAGCCATAACCAGTAAAACAATTGAATTAGTAATCAAAAATCTCCCAAACAACAGTCCAGGCCAGATGGCTTTTCAGGGGAATTCTACCAAACATTTAAGGGAGAGTTGACACCTACTCTCTTGAAGCTGTTCCAAAAAATAGAAATGGAAGGAAAACTTCCAAACTCTTTCTATGAAACCAGCATTAACTTATTCCAAAACCAGACAAAGACCCCACTAAAAAAGGAGAATTATAGACCAATTTCCCTGATGAACATGA
Source organism: Panthera uncia (assembly GCF_023721935.1). Taxonomy (NCBI): domain Eukaryota; kingdom Metazoa; phylum Chordata; class Mammalia; order Carnivora; family Felidae; genus Panthera; species Panthera uncia. Next base: position 366,273 of record NW_026057577.1, on the reverse strand, counting down.
ATGCAAAACCCTCAACAAGGTATTAGCCAACCAGATCCAACAATACATTAAAATAATTATTCACCATGACCAAATGGGATTTATACGTGGGATACAGGGCTGGTTCATTATCTGCAAAACAATCAATGTGATTCATCACATCAATAAAAGAAAGGACAAGAACCACATGATCCTATCAATAGATGAAGAGAAAGCTTTTGACAAAATGTTGTATCCTTTCTTGATAAAAACTCTTAAGAATGTAGGGATAGAAGAAGCATACCTCAAGATAATAAAAGCCATATACAAAAGACCCCAACACTAATATCATCCTCAATGGGGAAAAACTTAGCACTTTCCCCCTAAGGTCAGGGACAAGACAAGATGTACACTCCCACCACCGTTATTCAAAATAGTATTGGAAATCTTAGCCTCTGCAATTAGACAACACAAAGAAACAAAAAGCACCCAAATTGTCCAAGAGGAGGTTTAACTTTCACTCTTCGTAGCTGACATGATACTTTATATGGAAAACCCAAAAGATTCCACCAAATACTGCAACAAATGATCCTGGATTCAGCAAAGTGGCAGGATATAAAATCAATGAACAGAAATTGGTTGCATTCCTATATACCAACAATAAAGCAGTAGAAAGAAAGCAAGGGATCCATCCCATTTACAATTGCACCAAAAACCATAAATTACCTAGGAATAAATATAACCAAAGGGGTGAAAAATCTATACACTGAAAACTATAGAACACTTATGAAAGAAATAGAAGAAGACGCAAAAAAACGGAAAAATACTACATGCTGGGTGCCTAGGTGGCTCAGGCGGTTCAGGTCATGATCTCATGGCTCATGAATTGGAGACCTGCATCGGGCTCTGTGCTGACAGCTTGGAGCCTGGAGCCTGCTTTGGATTCTATGTCTCCCTCTCTCTCTGTCCCTAACCCACTCGCATTCTGTCTCTGTCTCTCTCAAAAATAAATAAATCTTAATTTAAAAAAAAAAAAGAAAGAAAAATATTACATGCTCCTGGATAGGAAGAAAAAAAATTGTTAAAATGTCAATATTACCCAAAACAATATACATATTCAATGCAATTCCTATCAAAATAACACCAGCATTCTTCAGAGGTAGAACAATCCTAAAATTTGTATGGAACCAGAAGAGACCCCAAATAGTCAAACAATTTGGAAAAAGAAAACCAAACCAGGAGGCATCACAATCCAGGACTTCAAGCTGTATTAAAAAGCTGTAATCATCAAGACAGTATGGTACTGGCCCAAGAACAGACACTCAGATCAATGGAACCGAATAGAGAACCCAGAAATGGACCCACAAATGTATGGGCAACTAATCTTTGACAAAGCAGGCAAGAATATCCATTGGAATAAACACAGTTTCTTCAGCAGGTGGTCCTGGGAAAACAGGACAGCGACATGCAGAGAAATGAACCTGGAGAACTTTGTTACACTGTACACAAAAATAAACCCTAAATGGATGAAAGACATAAATGTAAGACAGGAAGCCATCAAAAACCTCTTTGATCTTGACTGCAGCAACTTCTTATTCAACATGTCTCCAAAAGCAAGGGAAACAAAAGCAAAAATGAACTACTGGGACCTCATCAAGATAAAAAGTTTCTGCACAGTGAAGGAAACAATCAGTGAAACTAAAAGGCAACCAACTGAATGGGAGAAGATATTTGCAAATGACACATCAGATAAAGGGTTAGTATCCAAAATCTATAAAGAACATACTAAACTCAACATCCAAAAAACAAATAATCCAGTGAAGAAATGGGCAAAAGACATGAATAGACACTTCTCCAAAGAAGACATCCAGATGGCCAACTGACATATGAAAAATGCTCAACATCACTCATCATCAGGGAAATACAAATCAAAACCACAATGAGATACCACCTCACACCTGTCAGAATGGCTAACATTAACAACTCAGGCAACAACAGATGTTGTCAAAGAGGCACAGAAAGAGGATCTCTTTTGCACTGCTGTTGGGAATGCAAACTGGTGCAGCCACTTTTTAAAGCATTATGGGGGTTCCTCAAAAAATTAAAAATACAACTACCCTATGCCCCTGCTATTGCACTACTAGGTATTTATCCAAGGGACACAGGGATGCTGTTTCAAAGGGGCACATGCATTCCAATGTTTATAGCAGCACTATCAACAATAGCCAAAGTACAGAAAGAGACCAAATTTCCATCCATGGATGAATGTATAAAGAAGATGTGGTATATGCACACACACACTGGAGTATGACTCAGCAATCAGAAAGAATGAAATCTTGCCATTCACAACTACGTGGTATTATGCTATGTGAAATTAGGCAAAGACAAATGTATGACCTCACTCATATGAGGACTTTAAGATACAAAAAAGATGAACATAAGGGAAGGGAAACAAAAATAATATAAAAACAAAGAGGGGCACAAAACATAGGAGCCTCTTAAATATGGAGAACAAGCAGAGGGTTACTGGAGGATTTCTGGTGGGGGGATCGGCTAAATGGGTAAGGGGCATTAAGGAATCTACTCCTGAAATCATTGTTGCACTATATACTAACTAACTTGGATGTAAATTAAAAAAAATAAATTAAATTGTTAAAAAATTTAATTTGATGTAAGATGAAATAAGAAAAGCCTGATAGGGTTGAGTTCAAGTAAACTGTGAAGGGAAGCTTTCAACTTCCCTTTTTATTCCTCAAAATATTTTATTTTTTTCTTTTTTAATGAAGTTCTATTAAGATTCAAATTCATAATGCAATTATTTTTGTTAGTCAAGCTGGTGTCTATTAAATTTTGGCCTTAGGTAAAAAATAAAATAAAAAAAAGAAAAGAAAAGAAAAATGACAGAACCTGACTCTATAATTAGATCTTTTTTTCCTCATGGCTGCTTTTTATAATCCTTGTGTTAACAACAAATTCCATCATATTTTAAATCTATACCTCTTTGCATTATGTCCACATGTGCAATAATTATCCTCTCATTTTAGGCTCTTAGCCAGAGAAGCAATGGAAGAATTTCAGTGTAGGATAGTAGAACTGATCAAAATTGACTGGTTTCTATTAATGTAAGATAGTAAATTGTCATTTTGAGTTGAGAAACAGTTTTCAGTTGTCCATTACCAGTATAGAAATGTAATACTCTGCAGTAGGTAAAGAGGTTCACCCTTTAATTTTCTGCAAAAATTTTATGTTTTGTATTTTTTCAATGTGGACATTGTAAGATATATTACATATTATATTATATTATATTATATTATATTACATTACATTGTATCTTATTTTGGCAAACCAATCACATAAATTGTCATTGACTCATGCCCTATGACAGGAAATTACAGTGAACAATATTTTGTGGTGGTCAAGACACTTGTTTCTGAATACTGTCATCCTGGGCTCCTCCACATCACCTCCTGGAAGTAATATCTTGAATTATGTTATGTTATATTTATAAGAATGTATTTAGGTATAGATATAATAACATGAGAAATTTACATAGGCATTAGTGCTATAAAGTTAACATCATAATGCACATTACTCCATTGTTTTATACATTGTCTAATAAATTCATCAAAGCTTATCCATATAATTTCTCAAAAAATAATTAATGGTTTGGAGTTAATAGGTTTTCTCTATAAGTACTTAAAAATAGCCTACAGCACAACTTTAGCTAAAGATAATTTATGTTTTTATGAATTCTATTCACCAACTTCAAGAAGTCTTCGGAGGAAAGGAGATTTAAAGGATTGGGTTAAGAAGGGCAGAGCAAAGTTGTCATGTTGACTAAATAAAGACAGTTGACATTCAGTGGAATGTTGAAAGACGTGTCAATTCAAGAAACAAAATGAGTTGTAGAGAAACTTAGAGGGATAGTGAATGAGGGAGAAGAAAGTGAAACAAGGAGGGTTTGGTTGAATGCATATTAGGATGACTTCACCTACATGGCTGTTCTAGATACGCTGCATAATGTCAATGGAGAAGTCATACTCTCCTTCATTATAGAAACACATAAATTAAACAGTATGTTACAGATAAAATGGTATGCAAAAAAATGTTCTTATGGGAATTTAGAAGTTATTCACCTAAATCCATCCCCTGCTTATATATAAAAATTTCAAGTTACATTTCTCAAAAATGATTGGTGATGCCTTTTGGAAGTGCTTATCAGTATTTATAAGCCCTTCTAATACTCCAATATTACAGATCAAACTAGCTTTCTATTCTTTTCTGCACCCAGCACAATAATTTTGGATTTTACAAAGAATACTGGATTCTCCTCTTCACTCCTCTTAGAGTTTCAATTCTCAAATGGCTCAAATTATCTGCATAGCAGATTTTCATATCCATGCTGAACTTGTTTTGAGATATTGCAGAAAGTCATTCAAACCTTTATTTAAAGATATCTTTTTTCTACTTCCCCTAACTGTATGCATTTTTCTACTTACAGATTCCAAAGATACAACTGAGATAAATATGAGCTTAGGTCTCTTAGGAAGTGTCTACAACTTGAATGTCTGCTTTTCTGCAATCTTTTACCTTTGTAATTCACAAATCCCCTCAAATTCAAACACAAGGCTATCTTGCTCCATGCCTCTTCATTCAATAGCTAGCAAGATCTGCATATACAAAACTTTCAGAAGATGTATGGCATCTACCTCTGTTTTATGTAAAGGCAATTTTATGGACCTTTAGATCAGACAAGTGTGAGTTAACAGTCTTGCTCTACCACCAACTCCTATGTCAATTTACAGGTTAACTAATGTCTCTAAGATTTTGTTTTAATTCTTACCATTCCTCTCAGGGTTTTTATAAAGTACAATTAATTAATTCTTTAAAGATCCACATCAAAATACATGTATCACTGCATGAAATCATCATATGAACAAATTACCATCATTACTTACTTTCTTGTCACTCCTCTTTCCCCCTAATTTGCAATAATCTCCACTACTGCTCCCTTTGATATTTTTGAAAATATTCTGTTTTTCTTACTAAATTGTTGGTTCCACATTGATAACCTATATGCTTATTTTATATGTGTTTAGTCCAACTGAACGAAGGCCATATTATCCTCACAGTGATTGAAAGAAAGAATAAATAGATAAAAGGTAGACTCTTGTGGGGCGCCTGGGTAGCTCAGTCCATTGAGCATCCAACTTGGCTCAGCTCATGATCTCACAGTCTGTGAGTTCCAGCCCCGTGATGGGCTCTGTGCTGACAGCTCAGAGCCTGGAGTCTGCTTCGGATTCTGTGTCTCCCTCTCTCTCTGTCCCTCCCCTGCTCAAGCTCTGTCTCTTATCTGTCTCAAAAATAAATAAAAACATTAAAAAAAATTTAAAAAGGTAGACTTTTGCAATGATTCTCGGTTTAGCATTTTAAACACTGCTTTGAATAATACCTTACATTTTTAACATCTTCACAGATATATTTAATTTAATCTTCAAAAGTACCTGGGATAAATATTTAAAAAAAAAACAACATTTTTTTAACAGAGAATATAAAGGGGGTAAGTTGCAGATCAACATGAAGTGCTTGCCTACTTAAAAGCTTCAAAATATCAAAATTTATGATACATAATGCTTTTGAATAAACTTTGATTCCCTTTGATTGAACTCCAGAGTACCTTATATGTTTTGGAATGTACACTCTCTCTCAGGCTTACCTTCTAGGTGTTCTCAAGAAGATACTACACACAGAATAACTGAAAACTTTTTTTAAGTTCCAGGGGAAATCTATGCAACACAATTTTAGTAAGTCATCTGTGATTTAACTTTATAATCCCTCTAGGGAATTCAGTCCCTGTTCTTCAATTATAGTACTTTATGTTAGCATCCACTTTTTCTCTTAGAACTTCATATGTAATTAGTTTTCAATTTGAAAATATGAGTTTTATTGATATTTAAGATCAAATCCAAGGGCCTGTCACTTTGATATTTTTTCTCTGTCTCCTGATTCCTCCATATGTTAATTACGACATTTTCAATCATTTTTCTAATATCTCATATTTTCAAACTTTCAATTAACTGAATAATGTTAAGGAATAAATAGGCAGTTGAATTTCTATTTTCAAATAAAATATATATATTCCACATTGTGTGTTCTGGCCTTAGAATTCTAAATAGAGTTCTGTTAAAGTTCACCAATAACTCATTCAACTTGAGATTCCTATGCTTAAGATTTCAGCACTGTTACAAATGATTCTTTGTTTGGAAGCTTGCAATTTGTGGTTACTCTTTTTCTGATTCTACTACAGTTTCTTATCATCCTCAAATATACTGAGTTAATTTTCTCTTCATAAAATATTTTGATATCCTAAGACTTTTGACATGTCTTTCTCATATATTCATACCTATAATGACTCTATTTGTGTATTTTCCAGCAATATATTTTCTTCTCTGAAATTACAGATTTCCAAATGCCAACCATTTATATTTACTTTGATATCCTTTCCTTACCTTATATTCACTCTGTCATATTCTGAACCTTCATCCTTCAGTTAATCTACTGTTTATTTAAACCATTTAAGCATATGACATTTTGTTAAACACATTGTTCCTTTAGTTGTTATGTAGGAACAATATTTTGGAGGGTAAATGTCTGTTGATGGATATTTGGACACTTTGCATAATTTGGTTATTGTCAATAATGCTGCTATAAACATCAGGGTACATGTATCCCTTGAATCAGTATTTTTGTATCCTTTGGGTAAATACCTAGTAGTGATATTGCTGGATCTTAGGGTAGTTCTAATTTAACTTTTTAAGAAAACACCATATGTGTTACACAGTAACTGTGCCAGTTTGCATTCCCAATAACAGTACAGGAGGTTTCTCCTTTCTCTGCATCCTCAACAATATCTGTTGTTTCCTGTGTTGTTAATTTTAGCCATTATCGCCAATGAGGTGATATATCATTGTAGTTTTGATTTGTATTTCCGTGTTGACAAATGATGCTGAGCATTTCTTCTGTGTCTGTTAGTCGTCTTAATTGCGTGTAAGAATTAATGTACTACTTTATGAACTCAATACCTATGTAAACGGAGAAATTTGTTTCATCATTTCTCAAAATCATTTTACATTGCTTTGTTTAAAAAAATTGTAAGCTTATTTTGTAAGAAATGGCTCCTCACTCTTATGTTGATATACATTTTCTTTACCAATTTGTGTAGTTGTCTCATGTTTATTGGTATTTTTATCTCTTTTCAAAGAATTTTATTTAAAAAATGAATTACTGTTACTTTATTTTTATAAAACAAAAAATAAATATTATTTAATATATATATCCAGTTTTCATGCACTAATATCTTGGGTTTAATTCTCTTCTATACTGATTGATAATGCCATCTAATACCATTTTCAAATTCCCATATTCTATATTCTGATTCTGGATCTCTTATGTAAATTCCTTTTTTGTTTTTCTAATTAGAGTATTACTTGGTTTAGATTTCTATGTCTAAAAACATTTATGTCACTGATGACATCATCTTTTGTCATTATTCTTTTTTTATGTTTATTACATATGCTTTTTTACTTCATTTTCCATATTAATTTTAGAATTATTTATTTTTCCCCAAACTGTTGTGATTTATGTTGTAATTGAAGTAGATATGGTTTCCTGAAGACTTTGAACAACAATGTTATCTCCAAACTGCTGGAATCCAAATTTTAACATAATAAAATGAGTATTTTTGTGTTTCTATCACATATGAAGTCACATATTCAGAAGACAGTTGTTCACAATTAGTTTGTAAACTATTTGAATGATTTCCTAATCTCTGTCATAACTAGAGTGTATTCATTATTAATAGCCACAAACAAAATTGTTAATTTCTACTTTACATGCAAATATAAATTAACTAGGAAGCAGAATATTACTCTCTATATTGCCACATCAGAACGTTTTCAAATGCAGTTCTGAACCTTTTAATTTATTCACATCCTTGTTATTATTTAGTATTATCTAGCTTTTGACATTTTCCTATTTTAAAAAAAAATTAACTTCAAGTTATTTAATATGCACTGTAGTCTTGGTTTCAGAAGTAGTACCATGTGATTTATCTTTTACAAATGACACCCATTGATCATCTCTAAAAGTACCCTCCTTAATGTCCATCACCCATATAACCCATTGCCCCACCCACCTCCCCTCCAGCAACCGTTAGCTTGTTCTCTGTATTTAAGAGACTCTTATGGGGGCGCCTGGGTGGCTCAGTTGGTTAAGCGTCTGACTTCAGCTCAGGTCACGATCTCGCGGTCCGTGAATCCGTGAGTTCGAGCCCCACGTCTGGCTCTGGGCTGATGGCTCAGAGCCTGGAGCCCCCTTCCGATTCTGTGTCTCCCTCTCTCTCTGCCCCTCCCCCATTCATGCTCTGTCTCTCTCTGTCTCAAAAATAAATAAACATTAAAAATAAAGAGACTCTTATGGTTTGCATCCCTCTTTGTTTTTACCTTATTTTTCTTTCCCTTTCCCTACGTTCGTCTGTTGTGTTTCTTAAATTCCACATGAGTGAAATTATATTTGTCTTTCTCTGTCTGACTTATTTTGCTTAGCATAATGTACTCTAGTTCCATCCATGTTGAAATTTTCCTATTGAGTAAAAAGTAATATTTTATCATTGTTAAATTTCCATTTGTCTGAATATTAATGAAACTATGTATCTTTGCAATTAAGTGTCATTTTGTTTTGTTTCATAAATTTTTAATGTGTAGTGTTTTTGAATATTTTATTTTTTATTAGTTTGTTCATTTTATGCTTGGAAAATATTATCTTTCAATATGTCTCAGTGTGTTAGTTTTGCATGAGTTTTTCTAGATGAATAGTCTAAATCTTTAAGTGAATAAATTACATTTATATGACTTTTCATATAAATTGTTTTATTTATCTTTATATGAAAGGTGATTTTATATTATGTTCAAATAACTCTATAGCTTTGCATACCATATTTAAATCTTTAACAAATCTGGAGTCTATGTTGTATGTACAGTTAAAAAAATCAAAATTTGTTTTTCTCCTTGGAGAGTTAAGGATTTGTGTCTTGCATTGAAATCAATGATCCATTTTGTGGTAATTTTCATGAAGAATGTTAAGTCTCTGTCTAGATGCATTTTCTAACATGTGTATGTTTATTTGTTGCAGCACTATTTATTAAGAAGATCATATTTTTTCCCTTGTATTGCTTTTTTCCTTTGTCAAAAACAGTCGCTTGCTTGTGAGTGTCTATTTCTGTCTATTGCTGCATATCTGTCTCTATTTTGCAAATATAACACTGTCTTGATTAGTTTTATAGTACAACTTGAGATTGGATAGTGTCAGCCTTCTAACTTTGTTTTTCTCATTTAACACTTTTGGCTTTTCCAGATTCTTTGCCTTCCATGTAAACTTTAATAAATGTTGATATACACAAAATAACTCCAGGGATTTTGAATGAAATGACATTGAATATGTTGAACTTGAAAAAAGCAAAACAAAAATAAAACCAAAAACTAGTATCTTGACAATTTTAAATCTTCCTATCCATGAACACAGGATATCTCTCCATTTACTTAGTGTTTTTTTTTTCTTTCTTTTGTATATCCCATCAGAATTTTCTAGTTTCTTCATATAAGCCTTTGTTAGATTTATGCCTAAGTATTTTATTTTGGGTGGTGCTAATACAAATGGTAATGTGTTTTTAATTTTAAGTAACAATTGTTTAATGCTAGTATATAAGAAAACAATGAATTTTTGTATATTTACATGTAACTTTGCTATAATTCCTTATTAGTTCCAGGAGGATATTTTCGGTTGATTCTTTGCTATTTTCTACGGAAATAATGTCCTCATGAACAAATGTAGTTTCATTTCTATTTCCAAATTTGTATTCTTTTATTTCCCTTTCTTGTCTTAGTTCACTAGGTATGACTACTAATTCAATGTTGAGTGAGAGTAGTGAAAAGGGATATTCTTTTTCTGATCTTAATAGAAATGATACTAATTTCTCACCACCAAGTATTATGTTAGTTGTAGGTGTTTTGTAGATCTTCTTTACAAGTTGAGAGAATTCTTCTGTATCCCCATTTAGCTAAGAGATTTTATCATGTAGGTTCTTGATTTTATCAAAATTTTCTGCATATATTTATATGATTATGTTATTGTTTTTTAGTTTGTTAATGTGATGAATTATATTTATATTTGAATGTTGAACCAGACTTACATGCATGAACTAAATCCCACTAGGTCATGATGCATAGTTAAGTTTAAACATTGTTGAATTGCATTTGATTGTATTTTATTGAGAAAAAATATTCATGAGAGATATTGGTCTATATCTTTCTTTTCTTGAATTTTTTTAATATGATTCTAACATTAGGGAAATTCTGACCACATAGAATGAATTATGAAGTACTTTCTCTGCTTCTATAGCCTGGAGGTGACTGAATAGAATTAGCAGCTTAGCTTCTTCCTTAAATGTTTAGTAGAATGTATCATTAAACCAATCTAGGTTGTTGCTTTCTAAGTTGGGAAGTTATTAATTAGTGATTCAAATTATTTAATATATATAGACCTATTCAAATTGTCTGTCCTTGTGTGAGTTATGACACAATGTTCATTAAAGAAATTTGTTTATTTCACCTAGGTTATCAAAGCTCTTGGCATAAAATTTTTAATAGTATTACTATATTATCTTTTTAATGTGCATTGAATCTGTAGTAAAGTTTCTTCTTGCATGTCTCATATTGTAATTTGGGTTTTATCTCTCTCTTTTTTTATTAGTTAGCTTGGTTAGAAGCTTGTTAGTTTTACTCTTTTTTTTTCCAAATAATCAATTCCTGCTTTTGCTGACTTTCTCTATTTATTTCCTGTTTTAAATTTCATTAATTTCTTCTCTATTTTTTTCTGATTAATTTAGATCTCATTTGTCTACTTTTTCCAGTTTCCTAAAGTAGAAGGCTAGATTATTAGAATTTTCTTCCTTTTCAATATATGAGTTAAAGGTTAAAGATTTCCTTTAAGAAATGCTTTTACTGTAGCCCACAAATTTTGATAAGTGTTTTCATTTTCATTTGGTTAAAACTATTTTTAATTTATTTCGAATTTTTTTCCTTTGATTCATGTGTTATTACAAAGTGTGTTTTTTAATCTTCACACATTGGGGATTTTCAGCTTTATTTCTTTTATTGATTCCTAATTTAATTTCATTGTGGTCAGAGCAGAAATTGAATAATTTGTGTTTTTCTAAATAGTTGAATGGCTCAGAATGTGGTCTATGTTGGTGAATGTTCATGTGAGCTTGAAAAAACTTCATTCTCTGCTTTTTTTGAGAAAAGCATTTCATAGATATCTATTATATTCAGTTAATTGATAGTGCTTTCATGTTTAACTATGCTCTTACTAATTGTTCTGCTTGCTAGATCTGTCCATTTCTGATAGAAGGATTTGAAGTCTCTAACTATAATAGTATATTCATTTATGTCTCCTTGCAGTTTTATCAGTTTTTGCCTCACATATAATGATACTTTGTGAGGTGCATACACGTTAAGGGTTATTATGTCTTCCTCTAAATTGATCATTTTGTCATAGGTAATGTGACTCTTTGTCTCTGATAACTTTCCTTTCTTTGAAATTTCCTTTGCCTGAAATTGATATAAGTACTCCAGCATTGATTATTGTTGACATGGTGCATTTTTCTCCATCCCTTTTCATTTTAATTTATATGTATATTTATATACATATAATTCATCTTTATTTTTAATGTGTGTCTCTTGTAGACAACATATAATATAGGGTGTATTTTTTGATCCACTCTGACAATCAATATTTTTCAGTTGGTGTATTTAGACAACTGAGATTTAAATAAAGTATTGATATATTTGGATTAATATCTACTTACGTGTTACTTTTTGTTTTCCTTACTCTTTTTCTTATTTTTGTCTTGTATATTTATTCTACCTTTTTTTCAATTGAGAATTATGTGTGACTCCATTTTTCTCCTTTGAAGCAAATTATACATTTTTTTTAAATTTTTTATTTTCCTAGAGTCTGCAGTATACAATTACAACCACTCTTAAATCCACTTTAAGATTACAATATATATCCTCACCAATACTTCATTTATCTTATAATAGCCAAGTATTTTTTCCTCCTCATCCTTGTACCACTGTTATCATGAATTTCTCTTATGGATAATCTATAATTATCAAAACTATGTTTGCTAATAATTCAAACATGTTGGATCAAATACAATCTTTCTTTTACCTTAATTTATGTCTTCTCTTAGTTCTTCTTTTCTTTTTTTATGCTTATTTATTTATTTTGAGAGAGAGAGAGAGAGCAGGGGAGGTATAGAGAGAGGGAGAGGAAGAAAGAGAATCCTAAGCAGGTTTCATGCTCCATGTGCAGTGCAAAGCCTAATGTAAGTCTCAATCTCACCACATGGGAGATAATGACGTGAGCCTAAATCAAGTGTTAGACACAACCGACTAAGCCACACAGGCGACCCTCTTTTCTTTATGTTGATCTAAGTTTATTATCTGTATATTTTTTCTTCTTTCTGAATAATGACTTTCAATATTTCTTGAAAGGCATGTACTAGTAACAAATGCCCACAGCTTTTGTCTGAGAAAGTATTTCTTTTCATTTTCGAAAGACAATTTTCCAAAAGTCATAATTCTGGAATTACATTTTTTTCTTTCAAAAATTTAAATATTTCACTCCATGACTGTCTTCCTTGCATTTTTTCCTGAGAAGTCAAATATCATTATATTTTACATCTATAGAGTAAATCTGTATTCCCCACCCACCTTGGCTTCTTTAAAGATTTATTCCTTATCTTTGATTTTTGAAGTTTGACATTTGTAAGCCTAGATATAGGCTTGCATTTGTTGCTCATGTTGTTGCTGTTGTTGTTTTACATTTATCCTGTTTGGTATTCTCTGAGCTTCCTGGATTGTGATTTGGTGGCTGCCACTAATTTAGAGGCAATTCTCAGTCATTATTGTTTTGGATATTTCTTCTGTTCATTCTTCCCCTTCTGCTGTTACAATTATGTGCATGTTACACATTTTGATTTTGCCTGTTTCTTGTGTCTGTTTGTTTCAATCATTTTTAGTTTCCGTTGGCACATCCTCAATCTTACAGTTCTACATCCATGCTCATTACACTAATGAACCCATCAAAGGCATTTTTATTTATGTTACAGTGTTTTTTATCTCTAGCATTTATTCTTTGTTAGAATGCTAATCTACTGCTTAAGTTAGAATCTATTCTTACATTTTATATATGTTTTCTTTCCCATCAGTGCATTGAGCATTTTAACCACAGGTATTTCAAATTCCTAGTCTGAAAATTACAACATCCTTGTCATATGTAAGTCAGATTTTAGGGCTTGTTTTGTCTCCTCAAGCTGTTCTGTGACTCTTCATATGCCTTATAATTTTTGTTCAAAACTAGATATAACACTGGATAAAAGGAGTTCAGTACTCTTTTCCTCAGAGGTTTCAACCCTGGTTTCCATGGAGTTTTCTGCACAGGCAACTTATCATTTTCTGTATCCATTTATTTTACTCTTCAATTGTTTTATAATGTTTACTTATTTGAGAGAGAGAGAGAGAGAGGCAGAGAGAGGAAGACACAGAATCTGAAGCAGGCTCCAAGCTCTGAGCTTTCAGAACAGAACCTGGGATGGGGCTTGAACTCACAAACCATGAGATCATGACCTGAGACGAAGCCAGATGCTCAACCCACTGAGGCACCCAGGTGCTGCTTACTCTTCAATTTTTGATACACTAATTTGCCTAGTGACCTGCATTATACAACAAAGCTAAGAGATGTTGATTTTTTCTTTGTTAATCATTTTACTTATTTTTAGGATGGAATTACATATTAAACTAGGAATCCACACAAATTACATTATATATTTAAAATGTGTTTGTGTATGTAACCATAATACAAACATTTTGAAACATAATGTTTGGAACATAAATATAAAATGTTTATTTGTTTATTTTTCTGCTTTTTTCATTCATAAAGTCTAGAGTCAAGGCCAACAGAAAAAAGCACCTGTAACCTGACGACTTCAGTTGATTGATATAATTTCAGACTAAATTTACCATTGGACAAATAGCTAATGTCAGGCGTATAGCAGGGAATATGCTAGATAAGACTGGCTCATTGCACTGTATCAGATGAATAGCAAGAAATATATCTAATATTACCTGGATCATGTGTGAAGACTCAGGAGACAAATTGAAGAGACTCATGGTAGACAAAAATGGAAAAATTTTGAACATCAAAATGATAATTACATCAATGAATAGAAAAAAACCCAATGAATTTAATTCCATCCACTTATTTTTTTAATTTAAACATTTTTAATGTTTATTTATTTTTAAGATATAGAAAGAGAGACAGAGAGAGACAGAGAGAGAGAGAGAGCACGATCAGGGGAAGGGCAGAGAGAAAGGGAAACACAGAATTTGAAGCAGGATCCAGGCTCTGAGCTATCAGCACAGAGCCCGACCCAAGGCTTGAACTCAAAAACTGTGAGATCATTACTTGAGCCAAAGTTGGATGCTTAACCGACTGAGCCAATCAGGTGCCCCAATTCCATCCACTTATAATAATGCCAAAATAGCAAAACAGCAACATGCTTTTTGGTCAACTATAGCAAATACTGGGAAACAAATTTTTGATGTTTGTAGAATTGAGCATAAAACAATGTTTAAAATCATATTTGAAAGTGATGGTTGCTTCACCCAAATTTTTATATTTATGTTGTAAGAAGTCAGTGTTTTAAGCCACTATTATTTTTCAAACATGAACTCTTCAATAAACATTTTAGAACATTTCTTCTGGCTGATATAAAGGTGAGCTCACACTCACTGATATTGAATGATTAACAATTTTGATAAGATAAAATTATACATTCAATCACTAAACATAAGATAGGTAAGTAAGTAAGCATACCATAATTGGAACCATTTTCTAAATTGTGAAAATAAAACATAAAATATATTATAGTGCTTTATTATGTGTGGAGTGCTATAGTTTATCAAAATAAACCTGTAAAGGAGATAAAAATATCCTAATTGTACAGATGAGGTAATGAGGGTTAAATAATATTAATGACATATACAAGGTCATATAGATCTTTCCTCCATTAGTTGCATAGCACAGCAAAAGGCACTTACATTGTAAATGAAGTCAATTTCTGTTTTTTCTATACCTACACCTTGTGGATTTCTGTTTTTGTTTATTACTCTTAAAGCCTGTATTATTCTAAGATATTATATAATATATATATATTATATAATATATATTATATATAATATACATATGGATTGTATATACATATGTTTGTGTTTATACATATATGTGTGTGTATATATATATATATATCTTTTTATGTTTATTTATTTTTGACAGAGAGACAGCGCGAGTGGGGGAGGGGCAGAGAAAGAGAAAAAGACACAGAATTGGAAGAAGCTCCAGGCTCTGAGCTGTCAGCACAAAGCCCAGTGCAGGGCTCAAACTCATAAGCCACAAGATCATAACCTGAGCTGAGCCAAAGTCTGAACCTTAAACAACTCAGCCACCCAGGTGGTCATATATATATATATATATATATATATATATATATATATATATTTCTTCTATGTAATATTGAACTTTAACCATGAAACAATTATTTTCCTTCATATGTGACCTTTTTTAGTATTCTCATTAATTTTCATGATCTTTTTAAACAAATGATCTCAGATTATAACCTGAAACCTATTATATTTTAAGCAACCTTTTCTTTTGTGCCCCACAAAATTCAAACATAACATCTAAAAATAAGCTCATTACCTTCTTCACTTCTTCTATATATTCAGCCATGGAATTAGCTTCTATCCCTTCCTCCTCTTTTTCCTTCTTTCCTTCTTCCTCCTAATTCTTCCTTTATTCTATATTTACTATGCTGCTCATATTTTCTCTTTTATTTTAATTTTCTTCACCAATTAAATACAGCTGCCTATGCCAACTCTAGACAACATAACTCTTGAAAATCACTAGTAAACTCTTAATCTGTGCATCATTGCCTGACTGAAAACCTCCAACAAACACTTAAAAATTATTGGATTGATTTCAAGGTATTTTTACCACTTCACCATAAGTCAACCTTGTAAAAATCTGTCTATGCTTCTTAATGAGAATTTCTTTGGTAGCATGAGCAAAGATATAAAGGCAGAATGAGGAACAACATATTGTGAATGTGCAGTAGTCAGCTAAAAGACAATGGGTAGTTGGGAGGGAAAAATAAAGTTGGGACTGAGGACAAGGAAAGATCAAATGGAACTGATGTAACAAAAAGGATAATAGAAGGCAAAAAGGAGCAAATGAGGTAGGAAAACCAAGCATATTATAAAAAATCATCTCAATTGACATAGGACTAAAGGAGGCCATTGATACTTAAATTTATCTAGTTAATGTATGTGTTTAATGATGAGAAAACAGATTTTGCCCAGTATGAAAAAAGTGATTTTCCAAGAAAATCAAAGTATGGAAATAATTAGAAGAAAAATGGTTTGGCTTAACCATACTTTTTATTGCCCATATATCTGCAAGTGAAAAAAGGTGGATAGCTCTGCTTATTTGTTGATAAGACTTTGGGGAAAATAGTACCTAATATCCATAAATAAATGCAATGGCCATGAGAAATCTCAAGATTTCCATATTTTTTGAGGTGGGGGAGGGGAGGGGGAGAGAGAGAGAGAGAGAGAGAGAGAGAGAGAGAGACAATCTTGAGCAGATTCAATGCCTAGCATGGAGCCCAAGGCAGGGCTAGATCTCATGACTATGAGATAACATGAGCCAAAGTCAAGAGTCAGGTGGTCAGCTGACTCAGCCAGACAGGTGTTCCAAAAATTTTGTATTTTTAAATTGAAAACAGAATTAAAACCAATTACTCTCAGACACACATATTCTATTATTTAGAAAGTATGAAGTACACAATGTAAATAGAAATTGATCCATTAGTTTGTGTAGTATTTAACCTTTATACAACAGGCCATACATATTGTTTTTACCTTTTCTCCTTGCCTTACTTGTGTATAAATATTTGTCGACTAATTATTATTATTACTTTGCATATCTGGATGAATGCAATACAATTACATAGCTGGATGAATAAAGCTAAATTGCCTTCCTGAAAGATTTTAATAACTCACAGTTCTACCAAGAAAAAATGACTATTTCTCCACAATACTGCATATACTTTTTACAAAAAAAAAGACATAAAAATGTTACCTTTAAATTCTATGTAAATTAGAAATCTACCTGATGTTCATGAGAACTTTGCTACAGTGGAAACCTTTACATCATATCCCTACCAAACTTTGTAAGGTTGGTCTGAATACATAAAATTTTAATACTCTTTTCATCTTAGAAAATGTATGGCTATAGATCATATTATGTTCTTCCTAGAAGCTTTGTTTTTAAGTCATTAATAGGAAGAATGAGGTAATACATGTTACTCTGGGAATATTTTCCCATTTCACAGTAGGGAACGCACTCCTTTCCTGCCCTATCTTCAACTCCCAAATCAGTCAACAATATTTGATGTCAAATATTTATTTAATAATGGTAAATCTGTGTTTGAGGGAAGTACGATATACTAAACACAATACAAAGAAAAGACTGGCCTCCTCACTCTAGACTTGGTGCACAGCAAGTTGGAGCCAAGGATTTGAGACTTATTGTCTACTCATGCTCTGACATATTTGCCTTCCCAGTTCTGGTGGCATGTCACTTTCTAATTCTCTTTATCAGAGGCTCTTTTAAGACCTCCTTCCAGCTGGTATAAGTGAAAACACTTTCCCTACTCAATCTCAATAACAAGTACTTTTCCACTCCTAGGCTTTTACCTTTAAAAGAACCCTCAACACCAGACTCCATAAAATAATTTCTAAAGTTAAATAATTCAGTCAGTCATTAGGACGTAACCAATATTTTCTCATATCACTGACAGGAAAATTTATTGTAATTGCCCTTTCATTCCTTTTTGTAAATAGGAGTCTATAAGTTTTGTGGGTGTGTGTGGTAGACAGAAACCTAAACTTTCCCCATGATTTATTTCTCCTGATGTCGCTCCTATGTTTACGTTATTCTATTTGGAGAGAGTGAGGTTAATGTGCAAATGTAATTAAGATCCCAAATCAATTGACTTCAAGTTATGTAAGGTAGAGTGTCTTGTGTTGGGTTGTCTTAACCAGTTGGTAGACCTTTACAAAAGGACTTAGGCTTTCCCTTAAGTCACAGCCTCTCCTGCTGGATTGAAGAAGTAAGATAATGAGTTATTCGGGTACAAAGAAATTAATTATTTCAACAACTATATGGACTTGAAAGATGAGGCTGAGCCTTAGGTATAACTGCAGTCTCAGCTGACTCATGGATTACTACCTTGTGACACCTTAAGAAGAATACCCAGGTTAGCAATGCAAGAATTCCTACCCATATATACTAGGAATTAATAATTATTTTTAGAGGTACTGTGTTTGTGTTCATTTGTCATGCAGAAAAAGAAAACTAATGCAGTTACAACAGAGTTTTAAGAAAACAGAAAAATTCAGATTAGCCATAGTGGTTGTTTCTAACAAAACAGAAGAATGCCCAGAACTGCAGTGAATTTCATATATATCATTACACCACTATCTATAGTGATGTCACACATATGACATGTGATTTATTAAAAAAAATTCAGACCTTCAGTAAACCTAAAATTTTCTATTTACAAAATTGATCACTTTTCCATATAATTATAGCATACAACCCATATAGTGATCAAGACATTTAAGGATGAAAAGACCAGACTTTGAGGATTCACATGTCAGTCTCCCATGTAAAAGGCTGACTTATGCAGAAAAAGGAAATAATTAGGAGCTCCCTAATCCTCTGATATCCTGAGAGAGAACTGTCCATTACAAGGTAGATTCCATAGACCTAATCATCAATCTAATGCCTCTTTTCTCTATCTAGGTAAAGCATATTAGTTCTTATAATAATCTAATAAAGCTATAACTTGGTATATAATTAACCTGATTATTCATTTTAACAAACTAATCAATCTAAAGAATGATATTGGACTCAGGATAATATTTTGATTAGCCAAATGTAAAATTACTATATGTTAAAAAAAGAATGCTAATAGTGCCCTGTTTTATTATGGCATTGTGTAGTACTGTGATGGACAGCAAATACTTCTCATTTATTAACTTATAAAACAGAATGTACAATTGTGCATGTTATCTTACAGTAAATATTTACTTATGACCATAATTTGATAGTTCCATAACAAAAGAAATATAATATTTGAACAAAAAGCATGCAGTTTTTCACTTTCTAAATCTTGTGGGCTTGTCTATGAAACTTTTGATACAAAGGTGTGTAAATATTGGGTATAGAATTGTATCAGTTGAATACATCAATTCACCATAAACTAAAGAATATAGAAGATGGTTAATTAGGCAATTTGCTCTGTAGACTTCCCCTCCCTAACACCTTCATTAATCCTCTGGCCACTTCCTTGTTGCGGAGGCTATAGATGAGGGGATTCAGCATAGGAGTAAGGATGGTATAAAAGGCTGACACCATCTTGTCTTGGGTGGGGGAACGGTCAGAAACAGGCCTCATGTATATGAACATGGCTGCTCCATAATACATTCCTACCACCATGAGGTGAGAGGAACAGGTAGCAAAAGCTCTTTGGCGGCCTTCCCCAGACCCCATTTGAATGACAGCTACAATGACCTGAAGGTAGGAAGCAATAATTACTGTTACAGGGAAAAGAAGCATAATTACACAGCAAATAAACATTAACCTTTCAAATAGCAATGTATTAGTGCATGAGAGAGTGAGAACGGCAGGGACATCACAGAAAAAGTGAGGTATTTCCCGGGCACCACAATATGGGAAGGATAGTGCGACTGCAACAACAATTATACCATCAAGAGAGCCAACAATCCAGGAAGAAAGGACCATAAGATGACAGATTTTCTGGTTCATGAGAATTGAGTATCTTAATGGGTGGCAAATAGCAACATAACGGTCATAGGCCATTACAGCCAACAGGAAACATTCTGCTCCAAGCAGAGACACATATAAAAATATCTGGGCTCCACACCCAGCTAGAGAGATGCACTTCCTGCCAGACAAGTAGTTGAAGGCCATCTTGGGTACAGTGGTGCAGATGAGCATGAGGTCCATGAGGGAGAGTTGGCTGAGGAGGAAGTACATGGGGGTGTGGAGCTGGTTGTCCAGGTAGATGAGGAGAATCATGACAGTGTTTCCCATGATGGCAAATGCGAAGATTCCCAAGACCAGAGAGAAGAGGAAGATGTGGGTGGAACTGTGATTGAAGATTCCCAGGAGGATAAAGTCAAAGTTGAAAGTCTGATTCTCCCATCCCATGATAAATATATTCACTGTAGACAATATAACATGTGAACAGTGCTCAGTACTGTATCACAGAAATATCAAGGACTTCTAGCTTACATCAGCACATGCAGGATATTGTCTCTCTATATTAAAAAATAATTTTGCTAAGTATAACTTTTTATAAATTTATATACTAGGAATATTAAAGTTTATTGTTAGCCTGATGCCATTTTTAAATATAAAGCACATACAGAACACACAGTAAGTTTTTTCATTAGAACTTAGGAGGTTTCCCGGGTGCCTGGGTGGCTCAGTCAGTTGAGCATCCGACTTTGGCTCAGGTCATGATCTTGCAGTTTGTGAGTCTGAGCCCCACGCCAGGCTCTATGCTGACAGCTTCAGAGCCTGGAGCCTGCTTCGGATTCTGTGTCTCCTCCTGTCTCTGCCCCTCCCATGTTCATGTTCTGTCTTTCTCTCTGTCTCTCAATAATAAATAAACATTTTAAAAAAGGAACATAGGAGGTTTCCAAAGAGGCATATAATCTAATTTTAGCAACTAGTTAACTAAACTGTGTAATATGGATTATTCAGAAATACACTGAGTCATAAGAAAACTCATGAATTGCTGAGAAGTCAATGAGATTTTCCATCACATTTTTTCATAGAATTTAACATATCACACTATAATACTAATAAAAATTCTGTCTACCAAAGTGTACAGGGAATCATGTACTAGTGGAAATTATACAGGATTAGTCAAATACCAAGTAAACAGAAGACATTGAGAAATCAAGGGTTAAAAGTACCTTAAATAATACTTATTGCTAATAATGGTAAGTTGTAGTGGAAGTAGTTCCTCACCAATATGCCCATCTCTTACTCCACCTCTTAAAATGAGGTGTACCCATGACATATTCTGGTATAGGTCACTTTACTGGAGAAGCAGGTTAGCACATAGTTAAAGAGCATAATTCAAAACACTCACACTGATGAATGGATAAAGAAGTTGTGGTTTATATATACAATGGAATACTACTTGGCAATGCCAAAGAATGAAATATAGCCTTTTGTAGCAACGTGGATGGAACTGGAGAGTGTTATGCTAAGTGAAATAAGTCATACAGAGAAGGACAGTTTCCATATGTTTTCACTCCTATGTGGATCCTGAGAAACTTGACAGAAGACCATGGGGGAAGGGAAGGGGGAAAAAAAAGTTAGAGAGGGAGGGAGCCAAACCATAAGAGACTCTTAAAGACTGAGAATAAACTGAGGGAAGATGGGTAGTGGAAGGGAGGGGAAAGTGAGCGATGGGCACTGAGTAGGGCACCTGTTGGGAAGAGCACTGGGTGTTGTATGGAAACCAATTTGATAATAAATTTCATATTAAAAATTAATAATAAAAAAGACTCAAACAGATTATTTTTCTGTGTAACCTTAGATAGTTAATTTATCCAAGCCTCATTTTCCACTTAGTAAATTTTGATATTTGTTAACATTGGCATTGTAGGGTGCTATTAAGGCAAATGAGATCACATTTATGATGTACAAACATTACTTTGAATACAGTTTGTGACATATAAGTACTTTTTAAATAAATATTATTGAAGAAAAAGGATATGGCCCTTACTTTATTTTTAGACCATTTTTGTTTGTACAAAATTATTCACTTCTTGGGTGGCTGGGTGGCTCAATTGGTTAAACATCTGACTTTTGATTTCGGTTCAGGTCATAAGCTCATAGTCCTGAGATTGAGCCCCATGTCATGAGGTGTCTCTCTCTCCCTCTCTCTCTCTTTCTGCCCCTTCCCCTCTCTCTCACTCTCTCTCTCTCCCTAAGTAAACAAATACACAACAACAAAGAATAATCATTTCCATTTCCTTAGCAAGACTCTTCCAGGGAACTTCTTTGCCTAGACAATAGCATATATTTTATTTTCTATTTTCACACTCATTTCTTTTTCTCTTGCTGCTGTATTCAGTAATCAAGGCATTGACTTCTTTCTTTCTAATGTATGGGCTTTCCTTCTTCTGGGAGTCATTTTGAGAAGTTTGCTGGGCATTTTAGTTCCAGGGTTTGGAAAATGAAAAATTGCCATGTGGTTCTGCCAAATTTACTAAAAATGCATATTTTATTTGAGAACATTTTTAATTTAAAGCATGATATTATTATACATTGTTCTAATGTTTTGTTTGCATGAGCAGGGGAGGGGTAGAAAAAGAGAGGGAGAGAGACAATCCCAAGCAGGCTCTGCACTGCCAGCACAGAGCCTGACTCATGAAACTGTGAGATCATGACCCGAGTGAAAACTAAGTGTAAGTCATTTAACTGACTGAGCCACCCAGAAGCCCATGTTTTGTATTTTTTTTTTAACTCTACATCGAACTTTAACAGCTCAGGATGTGTCTTCGGACTTAAAGTTTGAATGATCTAGGTAGGCCACAGGGACATAAGTGAAGCAATCAGTTACCTATTTTGTATTAATGTCTAGCAAAAGCTAGATTACCATATATTCCATGCAAACTACAACATATTGCATGTTGCTAAATTATGTTGTTGTTTTTTTGTTTTGTTTTGTATTTTTTGCTGCTAAATTATTATTTTTTAAGTTTATTTTTTAGAGAGACAGAGCACTAGAAAGGGAGAGACAGAGATAGAGAAGGAGAGACACAGAATCTGAAACAGTCTCCAGGCTCTGAGTTGTCAGCACAGAGCCCAACACAGGGCTCAAACTCACAAACCATGAGATCATGACCTGAGCTGAAGTCAGTCACTTAACCGACTGAGATACCCAGGTGCCCTTTGGTGCTAAATTATTGATGAAAAGTTGTCCTACCATAACTTTTATGTGTGAAGAAAGTATATATAATGTTTTAAAGGAATAGTAATGAAAAAATGTTTATTGCATAAAAATATTGTTGCATACTGATTTTTCATCTTTTAACATCATCAATGAATAGATATATTTTATTCATTGCTATAGCAATGGGGTAGCTTAGATATAATATGACAATATTATGCTGTCGTCTCCTTATATTTGTACCAACTTCTCATGGAAATGAAACATACATATAGAAATACGAATTGAGTGAATTCATCTTAAATATACCACGGAAGAAATTTTATACGTGTTCAGACTTATGTGACTACCACTCAGATCAAAATATGGGTATTTTCCAAAAGATTTCCTTGTAACCTTTCCTAGCCTATCACCCCTGAGATGCAATCTATAGTTTAATAACTATCTCTGAGGCTTATGTTTTGCCTGTTCTTGCTTTCACATAAATATTAGAGCATCTTTACTTTTGTGTGCACAAAAGTAGAACCTCTCACACTCCTAAGTTCATCCACTGCACCTCTGAACTCTTTGGCTCAATGAACACCAACCACGATGGCCTCCTTGTTTCTGGAGCATACTTGTAATGCAATAATCCAGTGAGTTTATACTGGTTGTTCCCTTTAACCATTCTCTATTTTTTAGACCAATCCCTCACTATTTTCAGGCTCTTGTCAAATGCTTTCTGCTTCATAAAACCTTTATGGCTTCTCTCTAAATATCCTGCCTACCCTGACCTGTTTTGTTTTTATTCTGCCTAGTGTCTCCCTCATCTGACATCATAGTAATTTATCTGATTGCTGTCTCTTTCTTCATTAGGATGTAAATTAAATGAATGCAGAGATTTGATGAGTCATGTACAATAGATACTTAGTGAATAAAGGCATATTTATTGTAGGAAATGATTGTATTTTTTTAAATTTTGTGTTTCAGATGTCTTCCTTTCTGTTCTTATCCTCTCTTGCAAGGGGATGGGGGGGGGGTCTTAAGAGTTCTGTACTGTATACTTGCCTAAATGATTTACTAAACTTTATGTTGTAGCTGTGGAAATGGATTGTTGATCTGGGAAGATGAGCATCTAAATGAGAAAAAGCCTTCCTGGGCTGTTTGTATTAATTTTAGAAACCTTAGCACCCCAACCCACAAGTAGTCTGATTAATTTAATTCTAAGAGATCTTTGGTCATTTTTTTTCTTTTCTACAAGGTAAGATTTTAAGCAATTGTGCTGTAGTCTTGAATTACACGCAGAATGCCAGATTCATTGTCTCTCTCAAGTTGGACCAAAATTTATAACTAGTCTTTAAATTAGGAGATTAGGAGTGCCAAAAAATCTACCCAGCCTGAGGAACTCCATGGACCAGGTGGCTTGTTTGGTCTTTGTATTGACTTTGCTGCTTAATTAGATCCATAACCTGCTATTAAGCCCCAAATCCTACTCACACAGCCAGGATCATCAGAGGAACTGAAAGGTTGCTACCATCCTGCAGTTTACCCTATGTTCAAACCTATAAATCAAATTTCTTTGTAGTAGCTTATAAAAGGGAAATTACTTAAAGAAATGTTATAATCATTTAGCAGTGTGTTGCCCTTCTCCGTATCATTATTAAATGACAGGAACTGGCTCTATAATTAGGTCTCATTTGCCATCCCTGTTTCTGCTTATAACTCCATTTGATAATCCCTGTTCACTAAAAAACTCTGGAATATTTTAGTACTATGCCTCTTCAAGTCTCTTCACATAAGTAAAATAATCTTTGCATTCAGTTCATATCAGAACCCATTGAGGAATAGCAGTTTGGGTACAAGACTAGTTGATTTCTATTACTGTCAGTAGGATTTTGACCAATTTGAGACACAAGTTTGAATTGTTATTTATCAACAGAGAAATGCAATATTTAAGTTTAGTAAGTGGAGAGGTGGATCCTGTATAATTTTTTCATGTGTCTTTTTTTATTGCTTTCAGCTGAACGTGAATAAAAGGATACAGGAATATTATGTTTTATTATGTTATATTGTATTAACTGACTTTTTGTCAAAACCACACCACAAAGTCTCATTTCCTTTACTCCTCTCTCACAGGAAGTGAGAGTGAACAATGTTTTATGGCTAAGGCATTTATTTCTAAATAATAAACTCAGACTTCTTCAGGTGAAAGTTATATACACAAAGCTTTAGTCACTTATATGATATTCAGAATATCTTTTCTTTCAGTTATATAATATATAATGGTTTGATATAGATGTTAGAGGTATGCACTTAATGATGTAATGCAAATTACTTCACTGTACATCTATATCTGTTTTTATCTATATGTATCTGTCTACATATTATACTTTCCTCACAAGTTTGTTAATATCATGATTTATCATCAAGTATTCATACTTTGGAATAAAAAGCCATTGTTTGTCACAAATATCTTTAAAAGCATACACCACAACTGTAGCTAAGCAGTTAATTATTTTTTTGTATACTTATACTTACAGCTTAGAAGAAAAATGAAAGGAAATGGGGTGGACAGAGAAGAGGAGGGCAGCCATATTGGTTAAGTAAAGACAGAGCAAACAACAGAATAATGAAAGACAGTGAATAATGAAGGAAGAATTCCTGGGCTGAAGAAAAACTGAGAGGAACAACGGAGAGAAAAACAAACAAGAGACTGGGGTCACTGAGCCCAAGTATCTGTGTTAGATGAAATGCATTCAACCAATTATTATTATGATCCCACCACCAGACAGACACACAAAAAAGGCAATATGTTATACATAAAATCACATAGCAAAAGCTGCCCTTACCTCCTGGTAGAAGATTAAACCACTACACACAAAAAGGATTATTAATGCCTTTTGGAAAAGTTCATCGTTACTTTAGGAAAATAAAAATAAAAACACTCATCTTGTTTGCGTCTGCATCCACTGACATTATCATTCTGATTTTCTATTTTTTACTCATCTGAAACAATATTTTTGAATATTCCTCAAAGCACCTTCTGATTACATCACTCTCCTTCTCAAAGCATTAAATGGATCAAATTTTCTTCAGAACAGACTTTCATGTCCTTATCGATCTTGTTTGTGAGGAATTGCGGAAAGCCATAAAAGTCTCTATTTCAAGTCATCTCTTCTCCATTTCCTTTTTCTTTTTTTAATTTTTAATGTTTATTTATTTCTGAAAGAGACAGAGTGTGAGCAGGGGAGGGGCAGAGAGAGAGGGAGACAGAATCCAAAGCACACTCCAGGCTCTGAGCTGCCAGCACAGAGACCTACGTGGGGCTGGAACTCATGGACCCCGAGATCATGACCTGAACTGAAGTCCGACGCTTAACTGAACCACCTAGGAGCCCCTCTTCTCCATTTTACAATACCAACTCTGTGCAAATCCCAAAGATGCAAAATAAATCTGAGCTTAGTCCCTCTTCAGTAGTTTTCTTTTACTCTGAATGTCTTTTCCTTTTCCTTTTACCTTTGTAAATTATATCATATTTGTTTCAAGTTTGAATGCACATGCATTTTTCATTATATTTCTGTTCATTCTGTAGATAAAAGTTGTGTATATATTGTACTTACAAGTGGGTGGCATCTACATCTGTTCTATATAAAAAGCTAATATTATGGACCCTAAGATCAGACAAACATGAGTTTGCAGTGTTGCGCTACCTCTAACTCCTATATCATCAGGCAAATTACTTAACTTCTCTGAGATTATTTTATCCCACTGCCCCCATTTGAGAGTTACTGTAAGATAGAATGTGTTAATTCTTATGAATTCCTCATCAAAGTGTCTTTCAGTGCACGTTCTTTAGAGCAACATAACCTTTTGCACACATCTTATCACACTTTTATTAGATTCTTGCAGTAATTTCCACTGTTGCTTACTCACAATTATTTTAAATAAATCAATATTCTGTTTTCCTTATTAGATTGTTGGTTTTTGATTGCTAAGGTATATATTTAAATTTTTCTTATGTAATGAGTTAACAGTAGATGTTTACACACAGGTAGAGTTCATAAGATCCCCATAAGTGATTGAAAACTTGAATAAACTAGATTCACCAGAGTCTTGCAATAGTCCATAGCTAGCATATATTTTATTGCTCTCAGTAATGTCTCACATTTACTTTGCATCATCACTATTATTATTTAATTTAACATTCACAAGTCCCTGTATTAAATATAAGAAACATATTAAGCTAATATTACAAAGAATGTAAAAATATAAGTTGCTTCTCTAGTTAGAGGACTTCAAAATAACAAAACTTTTAATGTGTACCTTTTGAAGGAAATGTAGTTCCATCTTACTGAACTTCAGAAGGGCGTTTTGAAATATATACCATCTTCCTTGGACTTACCATCTAGATATTTTTAGGAAGACATGGAACTACTTAGTAAGTAACTGAAAAAGTTTAAATATCTAGAGAAAACTTGTGTAACACATTTTTTTTTTGCTAAGTCATCTGTGATTTCAACCTGTAATCCCTCCAGGTTTTCCAGTCCCTGGTCTTTAATTATAGTAATGTATGCTATCACCTACTTTTTTCTTTTAAGCCCTCATATAAAATGAGTTCTCTATTTTAAAAATGTGATCTTACTGATATTTAAGAAACAAAATAAAATTCAGTTATTTTCTAGATTAATACTATAACCCCCTGCATTTTCCCCTTGTATCTCCTGGCTTATTCATATATTAATGACTCCATTTGCACTCTCCTCTTAAGGTGTTTTTTCTAATAATTTCAAGCTATTTCCATAATATTAACTGATCAAGAGGCAGTTGGTTTCCTGATTTTAAAATAGAGATACTCACTGGGGCGCCTGGGTGGCGCAGTCAGTTAAGCGTCCAACTTCAGCCAGGTCACGATCTCGCGGTCCGTGAGTTCGAGCCCCGCGTCAGGCTCTGGGCTGATGGCTCGGAGCCTGGAGCCTGTTTCCGATTCTGTGTCTCCCTCTCTCTCTGCCCCTCCCCCGCTCATGCTCTGTCTCTCTCTGTCCCAAAAATAAATAAAAAACGTTGAAAAAAAAATTAAAAAATAAAATAAAATAAAATAAAATAAAATAGAGATACTCACTGACATTTGGGGTTTATTACCTCTAAATAGAACTCTGTTAAAATTCACTAGCTGTTTCCAAATTGATAATTCAAGTAGTTTAATGTTGGGAGCCATTTGACTTAAGATGTCTACATTGAAGATCTCAACACAATTTTAATTTCTTCTTTGTCTTTTTATTTTGCTCTCAACTACCCCCCCCTTCTTTTTAATGTTTTTGAACACTTGCCATTGTGGTTACTCTTTCCTGATTCTAGTACTGGTTGTACTGGTTGTCTTTTCATTATTCCCAAATACTATGCACTTGGTTAACCTTTCCTCCATGGATAATTAGATTTCCCCAAATTTTCAGACTTGTTCCTCTCTTTCTCTTTGGTTCACATGTATGATCACTGTATCTATATATCTTCAATTAATATTTTTTCTAAAATCCATATGTTACCAAATGCCTGATATTATATTGTTCTGATACTTATTCCTTATCTCATGTTCAATTCTGAACCATTACCTCTGTATGAATCTACTACTCATTTAATATTCACTTCATCTTCAAAGTAACACTCCATTTTGTTAATGGTGGTCCCCTCCTAGAGTTATGTAGGATAGAAACAATATCCAGAAGAAACATGTCTAGCTTTTCAAAAATATTGACCAACTGTATACAAGAATGCTTGGAATATTTTATATTTTTACTAGCTTTGTGAACAGAAAGAGCATATTCTTTCATCACACTGTCAAAATCATTTGTTACTGCTTGATTGTTATTTTTTAAACTTTTTTGAACTTATTTGTGAGAAATGATTTCTCATTCTTAGATTAATATGCATTTTTTTACTGTGTGTATTTGTCTCATGTATTTACTGCCCATCCAGATATACTCTTAAATTAATTGCAATAAACTCATTAATTTATCTCTTGTGAAAGCAAAATAATAGGAATATAATTTCATATACTTTTCATATTGGTCTTCCAATTTTCACAAAATTATGTTTTGCATTGGACCCTCTTTCTACAGTAATTTATAATGACATTAATATTTACCAAATTTCTTTGCATGAAAGTTTATACGTGAAGTCATTACTTAATTTTATTTATTACAGTATTACTTGTTTTTTTTTCCTCTGGTTTAAAAATAATTCTTGATGACATTGAAGATATCATCACTTGTTTGTTTCATATTTACATATGGCTAAGATTTATTTAGAATTGCTTCAAGTTTACCTTCCATCACAAATTACTTCAATCCAGAGGGTTTTTTGTTTTGTTTTGTTTTTTAATAGTTTTTTGGTTAAGTCACATACTTTAAGAAGCTTGTCATTCATAACTAAAACCAAAGTTTTAGTTATTTGCATTTTTTCTCATTATTTAGATATTTCTGAAACTTTATTTTTATATAAATGTCCATGTCCACAATTTTTGAGTCTTAATTTATATGCAAATGTAAATTAACTGATACCAGGAGTTTGAACCAAAAGATGCCAATATCAGACCTTGTTCCAAAAGACAATTTACCAAAAAAAAAAAAAAAAAAAAAAAGTATCTGCCCACCTTCTTTACATCACTTAACATTATTCAGCCTTCAAAATTTTGCTATTATATTGAACAGATTTTTATTTCCTGATTTTTATTTTCTGACTTTTAATTAAATTGATTTTAATTAATTTAATTAATTGATTTTAATTAAATTGATCTCTTTGATAACATATAGAAATGTCTTTTCTTTTTCACTTGGGCGATTTGAATAACTTTACCTTTTGTTTTCCTTTTCAAATTTTTATTTAAATTCTAGTTAATTAACATAACAATGCAATGTTGGTTTAAGGAGTAGAATTCAGTGATTTATCACTTACATATGATATCTATAAGTTTCTTAGGTATATTATTTTTTCTTCCAGCATTATTGACATATAATTGACAAGTAAAATTGTATGTATTTAAGATGTACAGCAAAACTTTTTGATATATGAATATATTATGAAATGGTTACCATAATTAAGCTAATTAACATATCCACACCTTCCATAATTACTTTTTCTTTTTGTTGGTGTGAAAACACTTAAGATCTACAGTCTTAACAGACTTTAAATATACAACACAATAGCATTAATTACAGTCACCATATGATGGTACATTACATCTCCAGAACTTGCTTATCCTTCATATCTGAAGCTTTGTACCATTTGACCAACATTTTCCCCATTTTTCCGAGCCTCTGGTAATCACCATTCTCCTTTATGCTTTAAGACTTTGACTTTTTTAACTACCACATATAAGAGAGAACATGCAGTATTTGTCTTTACGTACCTAGTTTATTTTACTTAACATAATGTCCTCCAGGTTCATCCACAAAAGACAAGATTTCTTCTTATTCAAAGTTGAATAATATTCCACAGTGTGAAATATACATATACATATATGTATGTATACACACACACAAGCCACATTTTCTTTATTGATTCATCCATTATCCACATAGGTTGTTTCCATATCTTGGCTATTGTGAATATTGTTGTAATGAACATGGAAGTACAGTTATCTCTTTGAGATATTAATTTCAATTCCTTTGGATATTTACCAAACAGTGGGATTGCTGGGTCATATAGTAGTTTTATTTTTAATTATATGAGAAACCACCATACTGTTTTCTATAGTGGCTGCATTATTTTATATTACCAACAGTAAGAAGCATTCCAATTTCACAACAACATTACAAACACTTGTTATCTTTTATTTCTTTTTTATTTTTGATATTTATTTATGTATTTAATTAATTAATTTAAATTCAAGTAAGGTAGCATACAGTGTAGTATTGGTTTCAGGTATAGAACCCATTGATTCATCACTTACATATAACACCCAGTGCTCATCCTAACACGTGCCCTCCTTAACATCATAAAGGTCATATATGGAAGACCCACAGTTAATATAATAATCCTCAATGGGGAAAAACTGAGAGCTTTTCCCCTAAGTTCAGGAACACAACAGGGATGCCCACTCTCACCACGATTGTTCACAATAGTACTAGAAGTCCTAATCTCAGCAATAAGACAACAAAGAGAAAGGAAATGCATACAAATTGGCAAAGAAGAAGTCAAACTTTCACTCTTTGCATATGACATGATATTCTACATGGAAAACCCAAACGACCCCACCAATACATTGTTAGAATTGATATGTGAATTCAGCAACATCACAGGATATAAAATCAATGTACAGAAATCGGTTTTATTTCTGTACACATATAATTAAACAACAGAAAGGGAAATCAAAGAATCAATTCCATTTATAATTGCACCAAGTCCCATAAAATACCTAGGTGTAAACCTAACCAAAGAGGTAAAAGATATGTACACTGAAAACTATAGAAACTTTATGAAAGAAATTGAAAAAGACACAAAGAAATGGAAAACGTTCCATAGACATAGATTGGAAGAACAAATATTTTTAAAATGTCTAAGCTACCCAAAGCAATCTACACATTCAATGAAATCCCTATCAAAATAACACATTCATTCTACACAAAGCTAGAACAAATAATCCTAAAATTTGTATAGAACCAGAAAATACCCTGAATAGCCAATGTAATGTGGAAAAAGAAAACCAAAGCTGGAAGCATCATGATTCTGTAGTTCAAGCTGTATTACAAAGCTGTAATCATTAAGAGAGTATGGCACTGGCAAAAAAAAAAAGAAAAGAAAAAAAAAGAAATAGATCAATGGAATACAATAGAGAACCCAGAAATGGACCCACAAATATATGGCCAATTAATTTTAGACAAAGCAGAAAGGAGTATCCAATGGAAAAAAGACAGTCTCTTCAATAAATGGTACTGGGAAAATTGTACAACAACATGCAGAAGAATTAAACTGGACCACTATCTCACATGATACACAAAAATAAATCCAAAATGGATGAAAGACCTAAATGTGACATAGGAAACCATTAAAATACTACAGAAGAACAAAGAAAGCAACCTATTTGATTTCAAGCTCAGCAACTTTTTACTGGACATGTCTATGGAGGCAAGGGAAATAAAACAAAAATGAACTGTTGTGAGGGGCACCTGGGTGGCTCAGTGGGTTAAGCACTGGACTTCGGCTCAGGGCTAAGGTCATGATCTCACAGTTCATGAGTCTGAGCCGTAAGCCAGGCTCTGTGCTGATAGCTTGGAGCCTGGAGCCTCCTTCAGATTCTGTATCTCCATTTCTCTCTGCCCTTCCCCTGCTCATGTTCTGTCTCTCTTTCTCTCAAAAATAAATAAAATAAATTTTAAAAATTAAAAAAAAATGAAAAATGAACTTTTGGGGCATCATCAATATAGAATGCTTCTGCATAGTGAAGGAAACAATCAACCAAATTAATGCAAATGACACATCAGATAAAGGGTTAGTATGCAAAATCTATAAAGAACTTATCAAACACCAAGTAGTATTCCACTGAGTGTGTGTGTGTGTGAATATATATATATATATATATATAGGCTATAATTGATAGCATTGAATGTTGGGTTGAGTGTGCCCCTTTGAATCAGCATTTTTGTATCCTTTGGATAAATACATAGTAATGCAATTGCTGGGCTGTAGGGTATTTCTATTTTTTTTTTTTAAGTTTTTATTTATTTATTTTGAGAAAGAGACTGTGTGAGTTGGGGAGGGGCAGAGAAAGAAAGGAAGAGAGAATCCCAAGCAGGCTGTGTACTGCCAGGGCAGAGCCCGATGCAGAGCTTGAACCCACAAACTGTGAGATCATGACCTAAGCCATAATCAAGAGACTGAAGCTCAATCTATTCAGCCACCTAGGCTCCCCTAGGGTAATTCTATTTTTAACTTTTTGAGGAATCTCACTACTATTTTCCAGAGTAGCTGCCCAAGTTTGCAACCCTATCAACAGTGCAAAAGGGCTCCCCTTTCTCAGCATCCTCACTAACATCTATTGTTTCTTGAGTTGTTAATTTTAGCCATCCTGACAGGTGTGAGGTGGTCTCTAATTGTGGTTTTGATTTGTATTTCTCTGATGATGAGTGATGCTGAGCATCTTTTCATGTGTCAGTTACCTATCTTGATGTCTCTTTGGAAAAGTGTCCTTACATGTCTTCTGCCTGTTTCTCCAGTGTATTATTATTATTATTATTATTTCATTTATTTTTTGGGGGGGTGCTGAGTTTGATAAATTCTTTTGTAGATTTTTTTTTCTGGCCAGTATGACTAAAGGAATCTATTCAGCAATGGAGTAACCTTTCCCAAAGGCAAGTTTGTTCTTTGTCCTCAGCCTCAGACTATTAACTTATAAGCCCTTCAAATATCTTACCAGATAACTGTCTTTGTTTTCCTGGGCCATTGGGACATTTGAGGTATTGTATGGCTTGGCTAATATGTATCTGTATCTTTTTTGCTGTGATAAAACATAAACATTGGTTAAAGCCTTTTCTGAATTCTGTGAATATTTCTAGCGAATTATTGAAACCGACCATGGTTTGGAATACCCACAAACTTGCAGTTGACGTCAAAAGTGAAGATGGTCTTGAGAAGTATTACACTGCAGACACAGACATATTATTCAATAAAAAAAGGCTTCCATATTACTTGGATTTTGTGGAAATCAGGCTGAAAAGTGCTGTGTTGCAAAGTCTTTTTATTTATTCCAAAGGAAGGGAGAAAACCCAAGAACTCAGAGAGTGAAGCCATGAGCTTTTGAGAAGTATCCCCAAGCCATAATATCAAGTCCTAATAGAACATCCATACAGAAAATCAGTAATTAAATTAATAACATGAATTTGAACATCACTATAGACTAAATTGACTTAATGATCATATATAGGACATTGCACCCAATGGCAGAAGAATATACACTTTTCTCAAATATATATGGAACATTCTCCAAGAATGAGCATACGTTAGGTCAAAGAAGAAGTTTTAACAAATTTTAGAACATTGAAATCACACAAATTATATTTTTCATCCATAGTGAAATAAAACTAGAAATTAATAACAAAAGGATAATTGGAAAACGCTTAAATATCTGGCAATGTAACAACAGGTTCTTTTACCACCAATAGAACAAAAGTAATATCAAATGTGCAGTCAGTAACATCTTGAGAAAGATGAAAATAAACACAAAATGGCAAAATTTGTGTGATTTACCAAAAGTAGTACTTACAGGGAACTTTATAGACATAAGTGTTTATAGACATGAGTGTTTATAGACATAAGTGTTTGATAAAATGACTTAATTTTAGTCTTCAAGTACAAAAATATTTTGTAAGTACAAACTCAGCCCATGGTAGAAGGAAAACAATAGAGATTAAAGCATAAATAAACATAATAAAAAATAGACACACTCATATTTCTAAAGTAGGGCACACATCTATAAAATGTGGGAACATGATTATCATTTACATGAGATTATTAAAGAGTTCAATAAGGTAATGCATTAAAAGAACTTTGCACATTTCACACCACAATATGTTACATTTATTAAACTTTAAAACTTTTTGTTATGATGTGCTGGCTTAGAAAATGTGCAGTGATTATTCACGCTAATATTAATTTCATGGAAAACAAGCCTTCAGAATCTGAGTTTTCATCATTACACTCATCATTACAATTCATCATTTCTAGTACCTAATGACATTCTTGTTCATCTCCTTTTCTTACAAGTGTGGGAAGGTTGCCGACTCTCTCCCTTTAACAGCTAATGTGGCCATGTGACTTATTTGTCCAATAAAATGTGAACAGAAATGATGAGTAAAGACATAAAAAACCCGTGTGCACTTTTTAAAGTTTTCTTTCTCTCTGTGACTGAGACTTGACTATGGAATTCTCTTTTCCCATAAAATAATTTCGTGTCATTTGAAAACAGGAAAAATTCTGGCATAAGTCTCTTTGTTTTTGTATGTACATAAAAACTTCTTTTCACATGAATGTCATATCTTTGTAACTGTGATTCTTCTTGGTGCCAAAATATATGTTTGAATCTTTTCAAAAATATTATTTTACATTGCTAACTATTAAAACTTGTTTTCAAAATGCATAGGTGGATTGACTTTTAATAATTGAGAGTTTAAGGGTCTCTCTCCACTATCGATGCCAAAATCTTCTTGGAAGGTGTGCAGGGGCTACCTTAAATTATGCCTGTGTCTATGAAAGAACTCACAGAACTGATATTTCCATGTCAACTGTAGTTATTTAGCTTCTTATTGGTGAATGCTCCCCTTGTTCTACCTCAGTTTTTTAAAATAAATGCTTAAAAATCATATTTCAATGTGACTGAGCTCTTATTTCCAATGGCTCTGTCAAATGCATCCAATTCAGAAAGCCCCCTGATGGCCTATGTTTGGCAGATACAATGAAGAAGTAAACCTTTGTTATATTAAGCTACTAAGGCTTTTGATGTTACTAATTCTTGCAGCATAGTCTAGCATATAAAGGATATCATTGATGATTAAAATAAATATTTTTTTAAATTTTTTTAATGTTTTATTTATTTTTGAGACAGGGAGAGACAGAGCATGAGCAGGGGAAGGTCAGAGAGAGAGGGAGACATAGAATCCAAAGCAGGCTCCAGGCTCTGAGCTGTCAGCACAGAGTCTGACGTGGGGCTTGAACTCACAAACTGTGAGATCATGACCTGAGCTGAAGTCGGACACTTAACCGACTGTGCCACCCAGGCACCCCTAAAATAAGTATTTTAGATGACACTATAAGAAAGCAAAGCAACATTTTTTTTTTATTCCTCAGAGTCTTAATGGATGTATGGAGAAGCATGTGATTATAAGTGGGGGGAGAAAATTTGTACATTTCTTTAATCAACCTAACAAATAATGTTTAAATATAAACAGGTAAATGTATCCCCAAACTTGAACATATTTTTAGCAAAATTTTGGTCTGATGACAGATATAATGTATCCATATATTTTCCTTGCCATACAAAGGAATCCTTTCCTTACACATACAAGTTGTGTAAAATAATTCTGATCCTCTCATACATGATTCCCTACCCTCACCAAAGTGCCATTCAAGAAATGAAACAGATGAACATATGGGAAGTGGGGGAGAGAAGAGAGGAGTGAAACAAACCACAAAAGACTCAGTAATAGCCAAATTAGGGTTGTTGGAGGGAGGAGGGTGGAGGATGGGTTAGATGGGTGATGAGTATTAAGGAGGTTACTTGTTAGGATGAGCACTGGGTGTTGAATGTAAGTGATGAATCACTGAATTCTACTCCTGAAACAAATATTGCACTGTGTGTTAACTAACTAAAACTGAAATTAAAATAAAGAACCTATAATTTTCACATTTATTTTTGAATGATTGTAACTTTATTTCTTTATAATTCTTTTCAATACTAGGTTTATAAATATTTAAATAGTGTATAAATACAAAACTGAAGTTTAACATGAAATGTTTCTAAGGATAACTTTTTTGGATTTTTAGACTAAAAATTTTAGTCTAAAGGTTTAGTCTAAAGGTTTCTTACAATATCAAAGCATGAATAGGGATTTCTTTTTTTTTTTTTTTTACTTTATAGAGAAGTTTTTCTTTTTATTTTTTAATATATGAAATTTACTGTCAAATTGGATTCCATACAACACCCAGTGCTCATCCCAAAAGGTGCCCTCCTCAATACCCATCACCCACCCTGCCCTCCCTCCCACCCCCCATCAACCCTCAGTTTGTTCTCAGTTTTTAACAGTCTCTTATGCTTTGGCTCTCTCCCACTCTA
>NW_026057577.1:300043-329175 GCF_023721935.1 Panthera uncia | reverse complement strand
TTAACAGTCTCTTATGCTTTGGCTCTCTCCCCCTCTAACCTCTTTTTTTTTTTTTTTTTTTTTTCCTTCCCCTCCCCCATGGGTTTCTGTTATGTTTCTCAGGATCCACATAAGAGTGAAACCATATGGTATCTGTCTTTCTCTGTATGGCTTATTTCACTTAGCATCACACTCTCCAGTTCCATCCATGTTGCTACAAAAGGCCATATTTCATTTTTTCTCATTGCCACGTAGTATTCCATTGTGTATATAAACCACAATTTCTTTATCCATTCATCAGTTGATGGACATTTAGGCTCTTTCCATAATTTGGCTATTGTTGAGAGTGCTGCTATAAACATTGGGGTACAAGTGCCCCTATGCATCAGTACTCCTGTATCCCTTGGATAAATTCCTAGCAGTGCTATTGCTGGGTCATAGGGTAGGTCTATTTTTAATTTTCTGAGTAACCTCCACACTGCTTTCCAGAGCGGCTGCACCAATTTGCATTCCCACCAACAGTGCAAGAGGGTTCCTGTTTCTCCACATCCTCTCCAGCATCTATAGTCTCCTGATTTCTTCATTTGGGCCACTCTGACTGGCGTGAGGTGGTATCTGAGTGTGGTTTTGATTTGTATTTCCCTGATAAGGAGCGACGTTGAACATCTTTTCATGTGCCTGTTGGCCATCCGGATGTCTTCTTTAGAGAAGTGTCTATTCATGTTTTCTGCCCATTTCTTCACTGGGTTATTTGTTTTTCGGGTGTGGAGTTTGATGAGCTCTTTATAGATTTTGGATACTAGCCCTTTGTCCGATATGACATTTGCAAATATCTTTTCCCATTCCGTTGGTTGCCTTTTAGTTTTGTTGGTTGTTTCCTTTGCTGTGCAGAAGCTTTTTATCTTCATAAGGTCCCAGTAATTCACTTTTGCTTTTAATTCCCTTGCCTTTGGGGATGTGCCGAGTAAGAGATTGCTACGGCTGAGGTCAGAGAGGTCTTTTCCTGCTTTCTCCTCTTAAGGTTTTGATGGTTTCCTGTCTCACATTCAGGTCCTTTATCCATTTTGAGTTTATTTTTGTGAATGGTGTGAGAAAGTGGTCTAGTTTCAACCTTCTGCATGTTGCTGTCCAGTTATCCCAGCACCATTTGTTAAAGAGACTGTCTTTTTTCCATTGGATGTTCTTTCCTGCTTTGTCAAAGATGAGTTGGCCATACGTTTGTGGGTCTAGTTCTGGAGTTTCTATTCTATTCCATTGGTCTATGTGTCTGTTTTTATGCCGATACCATGCTGTCTTGATGATGACAGCTTTGTAGTAGAGGCTAAAGTCTGGGATTGTGATGCCTCCTGCTTTGATCTTCTTCTTCAAAATTACTTTGGCTATTCGGGGCCTTTTGTGGTTCCATATGAATTTTAGGATTGCTTGTTCTAGTTTCGAGAAGAATGCTGGTGCAATTTTGATTGGGATTGCATTGAATGTGTAGATAGCTTTGGGTAGTATTGACATTTTGACAATATTTATTCTTCCAATCCATGAGCAGGGAATGTCTTTCCATTTCTTTATATCTTCTTCAATTACCTGCATAAGCTTTCTATAGTTTTCAGCATACAGATCTTGTACATCTTTGGTTAGATTTATTCCTAGGTATTTTATGCTTCTTGGTGCAATTGTGAATGGGATCAGTTTCTTCATTTGTCTTTCTGTTGCTTCATTGTTAGTGTATAAGAATGCAACTGATTTCTGCACATTGATTTTGTATCCTGCAACTTTGCTGAATTCATGTATCAGTTCTAGCAGACTTCTGGTGGAGTCTATCGGATTTTCCATGTATAATATCATGTCATCTGCAAAAAGCGAAAGCTTGACTTCATCTTTGCCAATTTTGATGCCTTTGATTTCCTTTTGTTGTCTGATTGTTGATGCTAGAACTTCCAGCACTATATTAAACAACAGCGGTGAGAGTGGGCATCCCTGTCGTGTTCCTGATCTCAGGGAAAAAGCTCTCAGTTTTTCCCCGTTGAGGATGATGTTAGCTGTGGGCTTTTCATAAATGGCCTTTATGATCTTTAAGTATGTTCCTTCTATCCCGACTTTCTCAAGGGTTTTTATTAAGAAAGGGTGCTGGATTTTGTCAAAGGCCTTTTCTGCATCGATTGACAGGATCATATGGTTCTTCTCTTTTTTTTTTGTTAATGTGATGTATCACGTTGATCGATTTGCGAATGTTGAACCAGCCCTGCATCCCAGGAATGAATCCCACTTGAGCATGGTGAATAATTCTTTTTATATGCTCTTGAATTCGATTTGCTAGTATCTTATTGAGAATTATT
Organism: Panthera uncia; assembly: GCF_023721935.1. Lineage (NCBI taxonomy): Eukaryota > Metazoa > Chordata > Mammalia > Carnivora > Felidae > Panthera > Panthera uncia. The sequence continues at coordinate 326,866 of NW_026057577.1, read as the reverse complement.
GCATCCATATTCATCAGGGATATTGGCCTGTAGTTCTCTTTTTTTACTGGGTCTCTGTCTGGTTTAGGAATCAAAGTAATACTGGATTCATAGAATGAGTCTGGAAGTTTTCCTTCCCTTTCTATTTCTTGGAATAGCTTGAGAAGGATAGGTATTATCTCTGCTTTAAATGTCTGGTAGAACTCCCCTGGGAAGCCATCTGGTCCTGGACTCTTATTTGTTGGGAGATTTTTGATAACCAATTCAATTTCTTCGCTGGTTATGGGTCTGTTCAAGCTTTCTATTTCCTCCTGATTGAGTTTTGGAAGAGTGTGGGTGTTTAGGAATTTGTCCATTTCTTCCAGGTTGTCCAATTTGTTGGCATATAATTTTTCATAGTATTCCCTGATAATTGTTTGTATCTCTGAGGGATTGGTTGTAATCATTCCATTTTCATTCATGATTTTATCTATTTGGGTCATCTCCCTTTTCTTTTTGAGAAGCCTGGCTAGAGGTTTGTCAATTTTGTTTATTTTTTCAAAAAACCAACTCTTGGTTTCGTTGATCTGCTCTATAGTTTTTTTAGATTCTATATTGTTTATTTCTGCTCTGATCTTTATTATTTCTCTTCTTCTGCTGGGTTTAGGCTGCCTTTGCTGTTCTGCTTCTATTTCCTTTAGGTGTGCTGTTAGATTTTGTATTTGGGATTTTTCTTGTTTCTTGAGATAGGCCTGGATTGCAATGTATTTTCCTCTCAGGACTGCCTTCGCTGCATCCCAAAGCGTTTGGATTGTTGTATTTTCATTTTCGTTTGTTTCCATATATTTTTTAATTTCTTCTCTAATTGCCTGGTTGACCCACTCATTCATTAGTAGGGTGTTCTTTAACCTCCATGCTTTTGGAGGTTTTCCAAATTTTTCCTGTGGTTGATTTCAAGCTTCATAGCATTGTGGTCTGAAAGTATGCATGGCATAATTTCAATTCTTGTAAACTTATGAAGGGCTGTTTTGTGACCCAGTATATGATCTATCTTGGAGAATGTTCCATGTGCACTCGAGAAGAAAGTATATTCTGTTGCTTTGGGGTGCAGAGTTCTAAATACATCTGTCAAGTACATCTGATCCAATGTATCATTCAGGGCCCTTGTTTCTTTATTGACTGTGTGTCTAGATGATCTATCCATTTCTGTAAGTGGGGTGTTAAAGTCCCCTGCAATGACCACATTCTTATCAATAAGGTTGCTTATGTTTATGAGTAATTGTTTTATATATCTGGGGGCTCCGGTATTTGGCGCATAGACATTTATAATAGTTAGCTCTTCCTGATGGATAGACCCTGTGATTATTATATAATGCCCTTCTTCATCTCTTGTTACAGCCTTTAATTTAAAGTCTAGTTTGTCTGATCTAAGTATGGCTACTCCAGCTTTCTTTTGGCTTCCAGTAGCATGATAAATAGTTCTCCATCCCCTCACTCTCAATCTAAAGGTGTCCTCAGATCTAAAATGAGTCTTTTGTAGACAGCAAATAGATGGGTCTTGTTTTTTTATCCATTCTGATACCCTATGTCTTTTAGTTGGCGCATTTAATCCATTTACATTCAGTGTTATTATAGAAAGATATGGGTTTAGAGTCATTGTGATGTCTGTATGATTTATGCTTGTAGTGATGTCTTTGGTACTTTGTCTCACAGGATCCCCCTTAGGATCTCTTGTAGGGCTGGTTTCGTGGTGACAAATTCCTTCAGTTTTTGTTTGTTTGGGAAGGCCTTTATCTCTCCTTCTATTCTAAATGACAGACTTGCTGGATAAAGGATTCTTGGCTGCATATTTTTTCTGTGCAGCACACTGTAGATATCGTGCCAAGCCTTTCTGGCCTGCCAAGTTTCAAAGGAGAGATCAGTCACGAGTCTTATAGGTCTCCCTTTATATGTTAGGGCACGTTTATCCCTTGTTGCTTTCAGAATTTTCTCTTTATCCTTGTATTTTGCCAGTTTCACTATGATATGTCGTGCAGAAGATCGATACAAGTTACGTCTGAAGGGAGTTCTCTGTGCCTCTTGGATTTCAATGCCTTTTTCCTTCCCCAGTTCAGGGAAGTTCTCAGCTATAATTTGTTCAAGTACCCCTTCAGCACCTTTCCCTCTCTCTTCCTCCTCTGGGATACCAATTATGCGTATATTATTTCTTTTTAGTGTATCACTTAGTTCTCTAATTTTCCCCTCATACTCCTGGATTTTTTTATCTCTCTTTCTTTCAGCTTCCTCTTTCTCCATAACTTTATCTTCTAGTTCACCTATTCTCTCCTCTGCCTCTTCAAGCCGAGCCGTCGTGGTTTCCATTTTGTTTTGCATTTCGTTTAAAGCGTTTTTCAGCTCCTCGTGACTGGTCCTTAGTCCCTTGATCTCTGTGGCAAGAGATTCTCTGCTGTCCTGTATACTGTTTTCAAGCCCAGCAATTAATTTTATGACTATTATTCTAAATTCACTTTCTGTTATATTATTTAAATCCTTTTTGATCAGTTCATTAGCTGTTGTCATTTCCTGGAGATTCTTCTGAGGGGAATTCTTCCGTTTGGTCATTTTGGATAGTCCCTGGAGTGGTGAGGACCTGCAGGGCACTTCCCCTGTGCTGTGGTGTATAACTGGAGTTGGTGGGCGGGGCCGCAGTCAGACCTGATGTCTGCCCCCAGCCCACCGCTGGGGCCACAGTCAGACTGGTGTGTGCCTTCTCTTCCCCTCTTCTAGGGGCGGGATTCACTGTGGGGTGGTGTGGCCCGTCTGGGCTACTTGCACACTGCCAGGCTTGTGTGGCTGGGGATCTGGGGTATTAGCTGAGGTGGGTAGGCAAGGTGCACGGGGGCTGGAGGGGCAGGCTTAGCTCGCTTCTTCTTAGGTGATCCACTTCAGGAGGGGCCCTGTGGCAGCGGGAGGGAGTCAGATCCGCTGCAGGAGGTTTGGCTCCGCAGAAGCACAGAGTTGGGTGTTTGCAGGGAGCGAGCAAGTTCCCTGGCAGGAACTGGTTCCCTTTGGGATTTTAGCTGGGGGATGGGCGGGGGAGATGGCGCTGGCGAGCGCCTTTGTTCCCCGCCAAGCTGAGCTCTGCCATCCAGGGGCTCAGCAGCTCTCCCTCCCTTTGTCCTCCAGCCTTCCCGCTTTCTGAGCAGAGCTTTTAACTTATGACCTCCCAGACGCTAAGTCGCGCTTGCTGTCGGAACACAGTCCATCCGGCCCCTCCGCTTTTGCCAGCCAGACTCGGGGGCTCTGCTTGGCCGGCAAGCCGCCCCTCCGCCCCAGCTCCCTCCCGCCAGTCTGTGGAGCGCGCACCGCCTCGCCGCCCTTCCTACCCTCTTCTGTGGGCCTCTCGTCTGCACTTGGCTCCGGAGACTCCGTTCTGCTAATCCTCTGGCGGTTTTCTGGGTTCTTTAGGCAGGTGTAGGTGGAATCTAAGTGATCAGCAGGATGCGCGGTGAGCCCAGCGTCCTCCTATGCCACCATCTTCCCATGAATAGGGATTTCTTATTTGGAACACCAGATCCTTTACACACTGGCACATTCAGATAATCCAATGCCTTCAGAAAGGAAATTATTTTGATAAATGATATATTTTAATGACATTATTTATTAATTTATATCAGTTATATTGATATAAATCCAATCAATTATCTCAATTTATTGTTGTAAACATGAATTTTACTCACTAATTTTTGGTGAGCCTCAGAAATTTTCTGCACATTTCCTGAGTAAACATTCTCTTTATTTTATTAATGGCACATTTATTTGTTCATTTCTAAAACTGTAGATAATAAGGTTGAAAAGTGGGGAATATGTCTTGGATGGTGGAATAGTTTTCAGATTGCCTCAGGTATACATAAAAACCTGAGCTGAGGAAGACAGATACCACAAATATATTAGGGACACAGGTAGAAAAAGCCTTTTTTTCTGTCTGCTCCTCTCGGAAACTTGAAAACTGTAGAAAACATGTGACTGTAAGAGCTGATGATGAAAATTAAACAGCCACCAACAATCCCTAGACCAGAGACAATGAGCACCATCTCATTGCTAAAGGTGTCAGATCAGGAGAGCTTTAGCAGAGAAGGGATATCACAAAAAAAACTGATGGATAACATTGGATTGACAGAATGGCAGCCTGAATGTATTGTCAGTGTGTACAGCAGCATGGATGAGACTACTGAGTATTAAAGCCAGAGTCATTTGTATGCAGATTTTGAGAGTTCATGATTATAGAGTATTAAAGGGGTTGGCGGATAGCCACATAATGGTCTTGGGCCATGAGAGTCAGAAACAGAAGCTCCGTATATACAAAGAAAACCACTAGGAAGACCTCAGCTTTACACCCAGCCTTTGAAATGGTGCTGCTGTCAAGTAGAGAATTGATGCATGAGTTAGGAACTGTTACAGAAATGTAGCATGCATCCAAGATGGACAGATTCCTGAGGAAGAAATACATGGGTGTGTGAAGACTCCTGTCAAGGGTGGTGACAGTAACAATGAAAGTGTTTCCCAACATCACAGAGAAGGTTATGGCATGCAAAACCTGCAGTTCCCATACCTCAGAAAACTCTGTGAGGAGAAATCCCATCATCACATTGGAATTTGTCATCTGTGGGTAACACAATATGTACCTGAAAGTAAGAAGTGAAGTCTTGAGCCCATGAAGAATCAAATTATGGAAAGATATTTCTTAACTACTTTGGTTTTGATTCCTACCTAATTCTAATATATATTGATGTCCCTAATATTTTTGAGAGAAAATTAAGTGAACCTCCTTTAGTCTACCTGATTTTATTTTTAATCCTACTGTATACTGGAGTGAAAATTACAGTCATATTGCTCATAACCAATAAGCATAAAAATTAAATGCATATTTCTACACATTTCCATTGGAAAATACAAATTGCATGGTCAAATACATACAAATATAGATACAGATTACATAAATACAGTTGCATTTGAAAGATACTATGTAAATCGTATTGTTGAACACTGGATAATTAGAATAAAATATTTTGATTGTTTTCAGTCTTATGTTTTTATTTGAGGCTACAGATGTATGGGGGGAAATGATCTTATTTTTCTTGAGCTAATCTTCTATGCATAATGGTGTCAAAATTCTCTTCTGTTACCATGACAAAATATCAATGTAATTTGAAACTTTACTTACTCTAATATCTCAAATGGAATACAGCCTCAGTAGCTGATATACTTACTTGAACTGAATCTATGCCTAATTTTTGTTACATTTTTATACTTCAAGTTATTTTTCTAGTTATTCTGCTCTGCTTTTAAAGAGAATGAATGAGCCCAGTATTATTATTTCCTTACTGCCTCTTGAACCTACCCCTAATATTCCCTCATTGTAATCTTCAATTTTCCAAGTTTTCAAACCTTCTTTGGTTTTACTAGCTGAAAAAACAAAACAACAAAATTAAACACAAAATCTTACAACACTAATTTAGTTTTTGCTTTCTGTTAAATTATGGAGGGTGTTTTTCTCACTTTAGTCTTCCATATGTTCAACAACATTTCTAGAATTTCTTCCTTTTTGATTTCTTTGATTCTGTATCACCCAACAAGTTCTTGGTCATTGCTATCACATCTTTATAGCTCATTTTATCAGTCCTCTGTTTGGTTTATTCATCAGTGGATATATGAACCAACTTTCTTCTTGACTTACTGTGTTACTTGTATTTTCCTAGATCTCCTCTATTATTTTTTATAGCACTTTCTTTGAATTACCTCAAAATAATAACAAACAACAGCAACAATAATAATATTGGACCATGAACAACAACGCTGTCCACAGTTGTTTACTGTGATTCACACTTTATTTGAAGTTAAATTTTTCATGCTTTATTTGAAATTAATTTCTTCTAAATTCTGTTCAAAATCTTACAATCCAGACTCACTCACAATGATCAGTTCCCACAGACACCATTTTGTTAGTATGCTCTTTCATAAACTTATTAAACATCTTGCATATGAAGTTTTCATAGACAACCTGCACAAATCCATGACTTCTTTTTTTTATCACATCAGTCTTAAGATATGTTTCATCAACTGCTTTACATTGAAAAGAAATTGAGCTGGTGTCCTTCCTGTTTTGTTGTTTATAGATTACTCAAGGATTGAATCATATACAATTTTGGCTCCAAAGGGGAAGATGGAGGCATAGGAGGATGCTGGGCTCACCTTATCCTGCTGATCACTTATATTCCACACACATCTGCGTAAATAACCCAGAAAACCACCCAAAGACTAGCAGCAGACTCTCCGGAGCCAAGCATAGAGAAGAGGCCCACAGAAGACTATAAGAAGGGCTGAGAAGTGGTGCGTGCTACACGGACTGGCAGGAGGGAGCCAGGGCAGTGGAAGGGCAGCCACTTGGGCAAGGCAGAGCCCCCGAAGTCTGGCTTGCAAAAGCAGAGGGGCCGGACTCTATAAGTTCTGACAGCCAGCGGGACTTAACATCTGGAATGTTAGAAGTCAACAGCTTTGCTCTCGGAGAGTGAGGAAGACAAGAGGATGTGGGGAGGAAGAGTTATTGAAACCCAGAAAGACAGAGCTCAGCAGGGGAACAAAGGTGCTGGCCAGAGCCATTTCTCTATTCATCTCCCAGTCAAAATTCCAAAAGGAACCAGTTCCCGTAAACCAATTTTCTTCCACTGAGCAAACACCCAACACTGCTTCCATGGATCCATCCCTCTTAAGGGCCTGCCTCCCTCCCAGTGTGGCAGGGCCCCTCCCCCAAGGGACCACCAATGGCAAAGGGAGCTAAGCCTACCCCTCCCACCCATGTGCACCTTGGGGATCAACCCCACCTAATACTCCCTTGGCAGATCTCATCAACAACACCACAAGCCTTGCAGTGTGCAAGTAGTCCAGACAGGGGCCACACCATGCCACAGAGAGTCCTGCCCATGGGAGAAGGGATGACAAGGTACACACCAGTCTGACTGTGGCCCCGCCCACCAACAGGAGATAATCAGGACAGAACAGGGGAAGTGCCCTTTTACCACAGGACCTACCCAAAATGACAAAACAGAATAATTCTCCTCAAAAAAAAAAAAAAAAAAAAAAAACTCCAGGAATTAGCAACACCTAACGAATTGATCAAAAATTATTTAAGCAATATAACAGAACAAGAATGTAGAATAATATTCATAAAATTAATTGCTGGGCTTGAAAAAAGAATGGAAGACAGCAGAGAATCTATTGCTACAGACCCCAAGGGACTAAGCAATAGTCATGATGAACTAAAAAAATGCTATAAATGAGGTGCAAAATAAAATGGAGGTGGCCATAGCACAGATTGAAGAGGCAGAGGAGAGAAGAGGTGAATTAGAAGATAAAATTATGGAAAAAGAGAAAGCTGAGAAAAAGAGAGATAAAAAAATCCAGGAGTATGAGGGGAGAATTAGAGAACTAAGTGATGCAAACTAACGAAACAATATCAGTACCATAGGAACTCCAGAAAAAGAAGAGAGAGAAAGGGGCTGAAGGTGTACTTGAACAAATCATAGCTCAGAACTTCTCTGATCTGGGAAGAAAAAATGCATTGAAATCGAAGACGCACAGAGAACTCCCTTCAGATGTAACTCCAATAGATCTTCTGCAAGACATATCATAGTAAAACTGGCAAAATACAAGGATAAAGAGAAAATTCTGAAAGCAGCTAGGGATAAACAGGCCCTAAATTACAAGGTAGACACATAATAATAGTAGCAGACCTATATACTGAAACATGGCAGACAAGAAAGGAACGGCAAGAAATCTTCAATGTGATGAACAGAAAACATATGCAGCCTACAATCCTTTATCCAGCAAGTCTGTCATTCAGAATAGAAGGAGAGATAAAGGTCTTCCCAAACAAACACTGAAGAAGTTCATCATCATTAAACCAGCCCTACAAGAGATCCTAAGGAGGATTCTGTGAGTGAAATGTTGCAATGACCACAAAGTAACAGAGACATCAACACAAGCAAGAAACCTACAGAGATCACAATGTCTCTAAACCCATATCTTTCAATAATAACACTGAATGTAAATGGACTAAATGCTCCAACGAAAAGACATAGGGTATCAGAATGGTAAAAAAAAAAAAACAAAAAAAAAAAAAACAAAAAAAAAAACAAGACCCATCTATTTGCTGTCCACAAGAGACATGTTTTAGACCTGAGGACATCTTAAACTGAAAGTAAGGGGATGGAGAACTATCTATAATGCTACTGAAAGTAAAAACAAAACTGGAGTAGCCATACCTATATCAGACAAACTAGACTTTAAATTAAAGGCTGTAACAAGAGATGAAGAATGGCATTATAAAATAATTACATGGTCTATCCATCAGGAATAGCTAACAATCATAAATGTCTATGTGCCAAATATGGGAGCCCACAAATACATAAAACAATCACAACCATAAGCAACCTTATTTATAAGAATGTGGTAATTGCAGGGGACTTTAGTACTCCACTTACAACATGGGATAGATCATCTAGACACAGGATCAATAAAGAAACAAGGGCCCTGAGTGATACATTGGATCAGATGGACTTGACAGATATATTTAGAACTCTGCATCCCAAAGCAACAAAATATACTTTCTTCTTGAGTGCACATGGAACATTCTCCATGATAGATAACATACTGGGTCACAAAACAGCCCTTAATAAGTATAAAATAATATAGATCATACCATGCACACTTTCAGACCACAATGCTATGAAACTTTAAATCAACCACAGGAAAAAGTATGGAAAAACTCCAAAAGCATAGATGTTAAAGAACACGCTATTAAAGAATTAATGGGTCAACAAGGCAATGAGAAAAGAAATTTAAAAAATATATGGAAACAAATGAAAATGAAAATACAACAATCCAAATGCTTTGGGATGCAGCGAAGTCAGTCCTGAGAAGAAAATACATTGCAATCCAGGCCTATCTCAAGACACAAGAAAAATCCCAAATACAAAATCTAAAAGCATACCTACAGGAACTAGAAGCTGAACAGCAAAGACACCCCAAACCCAGCAGCAGAAGAGAAATAGTAAAGATCAGAGAAGAAACAAACAATATAGAATCTAAAAAAACTATAGAGCAGATCAACGAAACCAAGAGCTGGTTTTTTGAAAAAATAAACAAAATTGATAAACCTGTAGACAGGCTTCTCAAAAAGAAAAGGGAGATGACCCAAATAGATAAAATCATGAATGAAAATGGAATGATTACAACCAATCCCTCAGAAATACAAGCAATTATCAGGGAATACTATGAAAAATTTTATGCCAACAAACTGGACAACCTGGAAGAAATGGACAAATTCCTAAGCACCCACACACTTCCAAAACTGAAATAGGAAGAAATAGAAAGCTTGAACAGACCCATAACCAGCGAAGAAATTGAAGCAGGTATCAAAAATCTCCCAACAAATAAGAGTCCAGGACCAGATAGCTTCCAGGGGAATTCTACCAGACATTTAAAGCAGATAAAATACCTATTCTTCTTAAGCTCTTCCAAAAAATAGAAAGGGAAGAAAAACTTCCAGACTCATTCTATGAAGCAAGCTTTACTTTGTTTCCCAAACCAGACAGAGACCCAGCAAAAAAAGAGAACTACAGGCCAATATCCCTGATGAATATCCATGCAAAAATTCTCAACAAGATACTAGCAATTCAAATTCAACAGCATATAAAAGGAATTATTCAGCATAATCAAATGGGATTCATTCTTAGGCTGCAGAGCTGGTTCAACACTCCCAAATCAATCAGTGTGATAAATCATATTGATAAAAGGAAATAGAAGAACCATATGATCCTGTCATTCAATGCAGAAAAGCATTTGACAAAATTCAACATCCTTTCTTATTAAAAACCCTTGAGAAAGTCGGGATAGAAGGAACATACTTAAACATCATAAAAGCCATTTATGAAAAGCCCACAGCTAACATCGTCCTCAAAGGGGAAAAACTGAGAGCTTTTCCCCTGAGATCAGGAACACGACAGGGATGTACACTCTCACCGCTGTTGTAAACATAGTGTTGGAAGTCCTAGCATCAGCAATCAGACAAAAAAAGAAATAAAAGGCATCCAAATTGGTAAAGATGAAGTTAAGCTTTCACTTTTTGCAGATGACATGACATTATACATGGAAAACCTGGTAGACTCCACCAAAAGTCTGCTAGAACTGATAGCTGAATACAGGAAAGTTGCAGGATACAAAATCAAATACAGAAATCAGTTCCATTCTTATACACTAATAATGAAGCAACAGAAAGACAAATAAAGAAACTGATCCCATTTACAATTGCACCAACAAGCATAAAATACCTAGGAATAAACCTAACTAAAGACGTAAAAGATCTGTATGCTGAAAACTATAGAAAGCTTAGGAAGGAAATTGAAGAAGACATAAAGAAATGGAAAAACATTCCATGTTCATGGGTTGGAAGAATAAATACTGTCAAAATGTCAATACTACCCAAAGCTATCTACACATTCAATGCAACCCCAATCAAAATTGCACCATCATTCTTCTTGAAGCTAGAACAAGCAATCCTAAAATTTGTATGGAACCACAAAAGACGCCAAATATTCAAAGTAATATTGAAAAAGACGACCAAAGCAGAACCATCACATTTCCAGACTTTAGCCTCTACTACAAAGCTGTAATCATCAAGACAGCATCGTATTGGCACAAAAACAGACACACAGACCAATGGAATTGAATAGAGACTCCAGAATTGGACCCACAAAAGTATGGCCAACTAATCTTTGACAATGCAGGAAAGAATATCCAATGGAAAAAAGACACCCTCTTTAACAAATGGTACTGGGAGAACTGGACAGCAACATGCAGAAGGATGAAACTAGACCACTTTCTTACCCATTCACAAAAATAAACTCAAAATGGATGAAGGACCTGAATGTTAAACAGGAAACCATCAAAACCCTAGAGGAGAAACAGGAAAAAAATCTCTCTGACCTCAGCCGCAGCAGTTTCTTACCTGACACATCTCCAAAGGCAAGGGAATTCAAAGCAAAATGAACTATTGGGACCTCATGAAGATAAAAAGCTTCTGCACTGCAAAGGAAACAATCAACAAAACTAAAAGGCAACCAATGGAATGGGAAAATATATTTGCAAATAACATCGGACAAAGGGCTAGTATTCAAAATCTATAAAGAACTCACTGAACTCCAGTGAAGAAATGGGCAAAGACATGAATAGACACTTCTCTAAAGAAGACATCCAGATGGCCAACAGGCACATGAAAAGATGCTCAATGTCACTCCTCATCAGGGAAATACAAATCAAAACTACACTCAGATACAACCTCATGCCAGTCAGAGTGGCTAAAATGAACAAATCAGGAGAGTATAGATGCTGGCGAGGATGTGGAGAAACGGGAAGCCTCTTGCACTGTTGGTGGGAATGCAACCTGGTGCAGCCACTCTGGAAAACAGTGTGGAGGTTCCTCAAAAAATTAAAAATAGTTTTTTTTAAGTATTGATTTTTGGCTAAAATTTCATTCTTTTACAGATTTTCTCAAGGTTTTTAAAAGTCTTAATTGGTTTATCTGAAAATGTTTGTATATAATTGTTTTAGAAAATGAGAAAAGAAATCCCTTTTATCATAAAATTAGCATACTTGAGAGTGTTAGCATTCTGAGAGCTTTGTAAGTTTTAAATGGAATATTCCCTTAATAAAGCCACCATTTTTATCACTGTAATAATATAATCATTTTCATTGCCCTGTTAATAGACTACAGCACTTTGGGAACTTAACCTTTGTCCCATTGTGTTAGAAGCTAAAAATTTACTATTATGAATTGTCCTAACGGAAAGATTAAGAGTGAAGCCACACTTGAGTGTATGCAACTCATGATTAGTGCCGAAAATCTAAGAGTTTATACAGAATTTAATTTATATTTTATTAACATGTAATTTGAAAATATATAAACATTTTTTCTATTTTTATTAAATTATAATTTTATATTTTACCAATCATTCCTTAATAACAAATTAAAACAATGTATATATTTTTTCTTGAACACCATTGCTTTTTAGTCAAAATCTGGATATTAAAACATTTGTATCACAAGTAAGAGACATCACAGTTTTTCACCACCAGTAAGCAGACTGTTTTTTCATAACTTCTTTAAAATACCTACATGATCACTTATTTTCAAATGAAATCACTCAACCTATAAAGGTAAATATTGAACATATTTGTCTTCTTTTATATTTAGATATTTGATGTTCTAAAAATTGACATCTGCTTTCAAAAATAACAGTACTTGATATCTTCATAGACAAATTAAAATTAACAAAAAACATCAGGCTGCCTCAAGTGGAAGTAATTAAATAGTTAAAACATCAATTTCTTACTTATGAAACAAAATCTTGTTTAAATATGACTTTCTAAAAATGCCACAAAAAAGTGACTTTCTATGTGGCAAAGTAACATACTTCCAAGAGCAGACAGTTTGGGATTAAAATAACCTGGTTTGTCTCCTATCTAAATCACTTATTATTTCTATAAATTATCCTTAATTATTTAAGCCATAAATCATAATATGTGTTTTAAAATTAAATATATTTTTTACCCAGATTCTAGTTAGTTAACATACAGTGTAATATTAGTTTCTGGACTACAATATAGTGATTCAACAGTTACATCCAACATACCTCTGCTCATTTGTTTTATTCTTAATTGTTTTATTTCTTAATTTCCACATATGAGTAAAATCATATGGTATTTGTCTTTCTCTGACTGACTTATAACTTAGCGTAATATCCTCTAGCCCCTTCCATGTCATTGCAAAGGCTACAATTACATTCATTTTTTAGAATTCTACTGTATAGAAACACTTCCCAAACTAGTATACAATTATAAAATGATAGATGTTTTAAAAAATTCTTCAACTCATTTATCATGTGATATGGGTAGGTGTTCCCTTACAAGTTATAATTCTTAACTCAGATTAACACAGCCATCAAATTTTATATTTAAACAATCCATTCCCTGAATTTACCAACTGTAACTTAAACTGTCTAGGTTGTCAAATATCCCCTTATGTAACAATTTAATAAGAAAAAATAAAAATAATTGGTTTAACTACTTCTTCCACCTTAAATAAATAATATATAATACATTAATATATATAATATATATTTATATAAATATATAAATAAAAATTTCTTATTTATAAAAGAGGAAATAAATAATATATAATCTTTTGTGTAGCAGTGTGAAGGATGCATTTTTCTATCCTGTAGAACTTAATCCATTGATTATTGTTTAAATTACTTATGAAATTATCTATTTAGTTATATATTTGCTTATTTACTCAGTCATTGCAGAGCTTAATGACTGAAACTATAAAATTCTTCAGTTCATGATTGGGCAAAAGGATCTCAATAGTGACCAGAAGATTATAGTCCGTTTTTAAGCATGGTATTTTAATAATGGTGATATTCATGCAATGTAGCATATTTTAAATTTTCCCTTGATATATTATTCTAATTTATATACTTTATATTATATGCATTCTTTTCTTTCTCTTTAGTAATTACTTTTCAAGGCAGTCATAGTCTTATTCACTCCCTCTTTCATTAAGTTGCTCAATGATTTCAAAAGACTCAACAAAAATTGTTGTTATATTTTCATTTTCAATAGATAGCTATTACAAAGCACACTGCTTTTTTTGACACTTTAACCCATTTAAATTTCCTTGGTCTTTGAAGTGATAAGAATAGTGATAAATGTAGCTCATTGATTTACTGATTTTTTCTGAATTGAGACAACAAGCTGAGCTTTTTCTTTACATTACATGAACTATTCAGGTTTATATTTAGGTTTTTAAATTTAAATTATTAATTTAAAGTATTTATATTTAGTTTATGTTTACTTTTATATGTATTCAGTTCTATAATTAGTTTGAATGACTTTTCACTGAAATGCTAAACTAGATAGATAGGTTTTGTTACCACCTACAGACAATTTTGTTTTCAGCTCTAATACATTCAAATAAGATAAGGGGGAAGTGCAAAAGAATGAGTGTGAAGCATCAAGGTGAATAATAATAATAATAATAAAGCAACTCACTATGTTTCTACCCTAGAGAAGAGCAATTCCTTTTATGATAATTTCTCACAACAGGTTAATCAAACGTAGCTGAACCTATTTTTCAAAGTCCTCACAAAAACATGAGTGTTCTTTCATTTAAAAACTTCAGGAGGAATTTTGTTGTCAAATGAGGGTTATCAGATTCATGTTCATATAAATATGTAACAATTACTATGTCATTCTGAGCAAGTCTTTTGGGATTGAGATCCTAAATTTCTGCAGATCACCAGAATCCCAGGAGGAACTTGGAAGAACATTGTGTCTTTAAAGTAAATGAGTTTGGTCCAGTTAAGTTACATGTATGGACACTGACATTGCACACCTGAAAACACTAATACACACTAATACAGTTTTTCACTATTAACTGTAGTAAAAAAATATGAATCCTTGGTTATCTCATCATTCAAAAGGTTTGTAAGAGAAAAACATAGATGTTACTGGAATTTGGGGATCTAGAAAGAGCTCCGTGGCAAAAATCAGAAAAACTTCCTCAGCTACAAAATGGACAAATACCTAATGTCTCAACATATTTATCTAGAAGCATTGCTATACAGAAATGAGACAGTAATATGGGTATTCAAACTAGGAAGCATGCATCTGACCATGGACTCCATAAAGTTAACCTGTGTAGGATGGCACAATGTGGATGGGGTTTAGATTAGAGGAATGACAAGTCTTTTCACTGCACATATTTTACATTTTACACACTTGGTGGCCATACCCCCATTCAAAAAACTTTTATTGAGCACCTAATATTTGCTATGCACTATTTAAGAAACTATAAATAAACCAGAAATAAAATAGAAAAAAAAAAACCTATGATATAATGAAACTTTAAGTTCTGTTGCCGAATGGGAGGAAATTAGGCTTTAAATTGAATAAGTAAATAAATCAAACTTTACATTGGAAGGTAACAATTGTAATTTTACAAAGAAGAGGACAGAGTGGACATGCAAAGTGTTTTTAAAGTCAATAGTGTTGGGGCACCTGGGTGGTTCAGTTGGCTAAGCGTCTGACTTCAGCTCAGGTCATGATCTTGCGGTCCGTGAGTTCGAGCCCCACGTCAGGCTCTGTGCTGACCGCTCAGAGCCTGGAGCCTGTTTCGGATTATGTGTCTCCCTCTCTCTCTGACCCTACCCCTTTCATGCTCTGTCTCTCTCTGTCTCAAAAATAAATAAATGTTAACAAAAATAAAAATAAAATTAAAAAAAAATAAAGTCAATAGTGTTAAGTATATTCACATTTTTGTGAAATAGAGCTCCAGAATTTTTTCTTACTGCAAAACTAAAACTCTACATCGATTAAACCTTACATTTCCCCCCTCTCAGTTCCTGATAACCACATTTATACTTTTTCTGTTTCTGTAAATTTGACTACTTTATATACCTCACATAAGTAGAAGCATACACTATTTGTGTTTTTGTGACTAGCTTATTTGATTAACATGAGGTCTTCAAAATTCATCCCTATTATACTATATAACAGGATTTTCCTCCTATTGTTTTTTTTTTTCATTACATATCTGTAATTTAAAATTTCTCCCTTTTACATTTCTGTGATATCTATTATGCTTACAAAATTAAAATAATTTTCATAGTGTAACCCTATATCACATGTATAACCATATTTCTTGATTACATTATTAATTGTATGTCTCTTTAACAATGCCAATTGGTTTATTTTGATCAGGACACAAAAATACCCACATTTTGCATTGATTCCTTATGCCAATTAAATGGTGTGTGTGTGTGTGTGTGTGTGTGTGTGTGTGTGTGTGTTTTATTCTTATGTAAGAATTTCCAATCAGCACATTCAGCTCCAACCCTATCCTTTAAACCTTTATAAAAGACCACTCTATCCATGTGTACCCAGACTGGAAGAGCAAAGGAATAAGCACACCCATCAAGAAGTTCTCAACGAGTTATTGGTGCATGAGGATCTATGTCCTGTCTCACCACCAAAGGTGACTCTAAAGAGTGTATGTTTTACACACTTCCCCAGAAATAAACCATAGGATTAAGTTGCCCACTTTGGTAGATTACTTAATAAGGCACAGTTTATTAGCTTCCTTCTCTTCTCCATATCAATTCCTTATGTCCCTATTGTAAGTTAAACAACTTACATCAAATCTCCATCTTAGGATCTGCTTCTATGGAAAAGGTTACTCTCCCCACTGTTTGGTAATGCTCTTTATTTCTTAGAGACATTTCATCCTATATATGTCTCATATTGTGTATTTGGCTGATGGCTTCCTCAGGATGTTGTTAAATTCGGCTTAACCTTCATACTTCCTTCCTTTATGATTCTTTCCTCCTTCCTTCTTTTTTCTTTTCTTTTCTTTTCTTTTCTTGTTTTTCTTTTCATTTCTTTTCTTTTCTTGTTTTTCTTTTCTGTTCTTTTGTCTTCTCTTCTCTTTTCTTCTTTCTGCTGATAATTACATCCATTCTTGAGTACTTCTGGTTCAAATGTAGTGTCAAAAGTACTTCAAAGGTGATGCTGAAAAATTCCTAAGAAAGCCCATCCTAAATTTCCAATTTTCTCATTTCTATTAATGTCACATTTGATATGTGAACTCACCTAGTGTCACTCTAATCAATTCTTTATAAATCCCCCTTTCAGATTTAAACTAATAATTTATAGTCACGGATGACTGGCCTAGTTCCATGATTTCACCAGGGGAGGCAATATTATAATTTTGATATCTGTCATTCTTTTCTGAATTTTATTTTTTAATATGAAACTTACTGTCAAGTTGGTTTCCATACAACACCCAGTGCTCATCCAAACAGGTGCCCTCCTCAATACCTTTCACCCAGCAACCCCTCCCTCGCACCCCCATAAACCCTTAGTTTGTTCTCAGTTTTTAGGAGTCTCTTATGTTTTGGCTCCCTCCCTCTCTAACCATTTTTTTCCTTCCCTTCCCGCATGGTCTTCTGTTAAGTGTCTCAAGATCCACATAGGAGTGAAAACATATGGAATCTGTCCTTCTCTCTATGACTTATTTCACTTAGCATCACACGCTCCAGTTCCATCCATGTTGCTACAAAAGGCCATATTTCATTCTTTCTCATTGACACATAGTATTCCATTGTGTATATAAACCACAATTTCTCTATCCATTCGTCAGTTGATGGACATTTAGGCTCTTTCCACAATTTGGCTATTGTTGAGAGTGCTGCTATAAACATTGGGGTACAAGTGCCCCTATGCATCAGTACTCCTGTATCCCTTGGGTAAATTCCTAGCAGTGCTACTGCTGGGTCATAGGGTAGGTCTATTTTTAATTTTTGGAGGAACCTCCACGCTGTCTTCCAGACCGGCTTCACCAGTTTGCATTCCCACCAACAGTGCAAGAGGGTTCCCATTTCACCAAATCCTCTCCAGCATCTATAGTCTCCTGTTTTCTTCATTTTAGGCACTCTGACCGGCGTGAGGTGATATCTGAGTGTGGTTTTGATTTGTAATTCTCTGATGAGGAGCGACGTTGAGCATCTTTTCATGTGCTTGTTGGCCATTTGGATGTCTTCTTTAGAGAAGTGTCTATTCATGTTTTCTGTCCATTTCTTCACTGGATTATTTGTTTTTCGGGTGTGGAGTTTGGTAAGCTCTTTATAGATTTTGGATACTAACCCTTTGTCCAATATGTCATTTGCAAATATCTTTTCCCATTCCGTTGGTTGCCTTTTAGTTGTGTTGATTGTTTCCTTTGCTGTGCAGAAGCTTTTTATCTTCATGAAGTCCCAATAGTTCATTTTTGCTTTTAATTCCTTAGCCTTTGGGGAATGTGTCAAGTAAGAAATTGCTGCAGCTGAGGTCAGAGAGGTTTTTCCCTGCTTTCTCCTCTAGGGTTTTGATGGTTTCCTGTCTCACATTCAGGTTCTTTATCCATTTTGAGTTTGTTTTTGTGAACGGTGTAAGAAAGTGGTCTAGTTTCATCCTTCTGCATGTTGCTGTCCAGTTCTACCAGCACCATTTGTTAAAGGGCTGTCATTATTTCCATTGGATATTTTTTTCCAGATTTGTAAAAGATTAGTTGGCCATACTTTTGTGGGTCTAGTTCTGGGGTTTCTATTCTATTCCATTGTTCTATGTGTCTGTTTTTGTGCCAGTACCATGCTGTCTTGATGATAACAGCTTTGTAATAGAGGCTAAAGTCTGGGATTGTGATGCCTCCTGCTTTGGTCTTCTTCAAAATTACTTTGCCTATTCAGGGCCTTTTGTGGTTCATTACAAATATTAGGATTGCTTGTTCTAGCTTGGAGAAGAATGTTGGTACAATTTTGATTGGGATTGCATTGAATGTGTAGATAGGTTTGGGAAGTACTGACATTTTAACAATATTTATTCTTTCAATCCATAAGCACGGAATGTTTTTCCATTTCTTTATGTCTTCTTCCATTTCCTTCCTAAGCTTTCTATAGTTTTCAGCATACAGATCTTTTACGTTTTAGTTAGGTTTATTCCTAGGTATTTTATGCTTGTTGGTGCAATTGTGAATGGGATCGGTTTCTTTATTTGTCTTTCTGTTGCTTCAGTATTAGTGTATATGAATGGAACTGATTTCTGTATTTGATTTTGTATCATGCGACTTGCTGAATTCATGCATCAGCTCTAGCAGACTTTTGGTGGAGTCTGTAGGGTTTTCCATGTCATCTGCAAAAAGTGAAAGCTTGACTTCATCTTTACCAATTTGGATGCCTTTGATTTCCTTTTGTTGTCTGATTGCTGATGCTAGCACTTCCAACACTATGTTAAACAACAGCGGTGAGAGTGGACATCCATGTCGTGTTCCTTATCTCAGGGGCAAAACTCTCAGTTTTTCCCCATTGAGGATGATATTAGCTGTGGGCTTTCCATAAATGGCTTTTATATGTTCCTTTTATATGTTCCTTTTATCCCGACTTTCTCAAGGGTTTTTATTAAGAAAGGATGCTGAATTTTGTCAAAGGCTTTTCCTGCAACAATTGACAAGATCATATGGTTCTTATCTTTTCTTTTATTAATGTGATGTATCATGTTGATTGATTTGCGAATGTTGAATCAGATCTGCAGCCCAGAAATGAATCCCACTTGATCATGGTGAATATTTGTTTCCTATTCTGTTGAATTCAAATTGCTAGCATCTCATTGAGAATTTTTGCATGGATATTCATCAGGGATATTTGCCTGTATTTCTCTTTTTTTTGCTGGGTCTCTGTCTAGTTGGGGAATCAAAGTAAAGCTGGCTTCATAGAATGAGTCTGGAAGGTTTTTTTCCCTTTCTATTTTTTGGAAGAGGTTGAAAAGGATAGGTATTTTCTCTGCTTTAAATGTCTGGTAGAATTCCCCTGGGAAGCTATCTGGTCCTGGACTCTTATTTGTTGGGAGATTTTTGATACCTGCTTCAATTTCTTCGCTGGTTATGGGTCTGTTCAAGCTTTCTATTTCTTCCTATTTCAGTTTTGGAAGTGTGTGGGTGCTTAGGAATTTGTCCATTTCTTCCAGGTTGTCCAGTTTGTTGGCATAAAATTTTTCATAGTATTCCCTGATAATTGCTTGTATTTCTGAGGGATTGGTTGTAATCATTCCATTTTCATTCATGATTTTATCTATTTGGGTCATCTCCCTTTTCCTTTTGAGAGGCCTGTCTAGAGGTTTATCAATTTTGTTTATTTTTTCAAAAAACCAACTCTTGGTTTTATTGATCTGCTCTATAGTTTTTTTAGATTCTATATTGTTTGTTTCTGCTCTGATCTTCATTATTTCTCTTCTGCTACTGGGTTTGGGGTGTCTTTGCTGTTCTGCTTCTATTTCCTTTAGGTGTGCTGTTAGATTTTGTATTTGGGATTTTTCTTGTGTCTTGAGATAGGCCTGGATTGCAATGTATTTTCCTCTCAGGACTGCCTTTGTTGCATCCCAAAGCATTTAGATTGTTGTATTTTCATTTTCATTTGTTTCCATATATTTTTTTAAATTTCTTGTCTCATTCCCTGGTTGACCCATTCATTCTTTAGTAGGGTATTCCTTAACCTCCATGCTTTTGGAGTTTTTCCATACTTTTTCCTGTGGTTGATTTCAATCTTCATCACATTGTGGTCTGAAAGTATGCATGGTGTTATCTCAATTCCTATATACTTATGAAGGGCTGTTTTGTGACCCAGTATGTGATCTATCTTAGAGAAGGTTCCATGTGCACTCGAGAAGAAAGTATATTCTGTTGCTTTGAGATGCAGAGTTCTAAATATATCTGTCAAGTACATCTGATACAGCGTACCACTCAGGGCCCTTGTTTCTTTATTGATCCTGTGTCTAGATGATCTATCCAATGTTGTAAGTGGAGTACTAAAGTACCCTGCAATTACCACATTCTTATCAATAAGGTTAATTATGTTTGTGATTAATTGTTTATATATTTGGGGGCTCCCGTATTTGGTGCATAGACATTTATAATTGTTAGCTCTTCCTGATGGATAGACCCTGTAATTATTCTATAATGTGCTTCTTCATCCCTTGTTACAGCCTTTAATTTACAGTCTGGTTTGTCTGATATAAGCATGGCTACTCGAGCTTTCTTTTGACTTCCAGTAGCATGATAGATAGCTCTCCATCCCCTCACTTTCAATCTGAAGGTGTCCTCAGGTCTAAAATGAGTCTCTTGTAGACAACAAATAGATGGGTCTTGTTTTTTTTTATCCATTCTGATACCTTATGTCTTTTGGTTGGAGTATTTAGTCCATTTATATTCAGTGTTATTATAGAATGATATGGATTTAGAGTCATTGTGATGTCTGTAGTTTTCATGCTTGTAGTGATGTGTCTGGTACTTTGTCTCACAGGATCCCCCTTAGCATCTCTTGTAGGGCTGGTTTAGTGGTGATGAATTCCTTCAGTTTTTGTTTGTTTGGGAAGACCTTTATCTCTCCTATTTTAAATGACAGACTTGCTGGATAAAGGATTCTCAGCTGCATTTTTTTCTGTTCATCACATTGAAGATTTCCTGCCATTCCCTTCTGGCCTGTCAAGTTTCAGTAGACAGATCCGTCACGAGTCTTTTTTGGTCTCCCTTTATATGTTAGAACATGTTTATCCCAAAATTTTCTCTTTATCCTTGTATTTTGCCAGTTTTACCATGATATGTCATGCAGAAGTTCTATTCAAGTTATGTCTGAAGGGAGTTCTCTGTGCCTCTTGGATTTCAACACATTTTTCCTTCCTCAGTTCATTTAAGTTCTCATCTATGATTTCTTCAAGTACACCTTCATCAACTTTCCCTCTCTCTTCCTCCTCTGTAATCCCATTAATGCATATATTATTTCATTTAATTATGTCACTTAGTTCTCTAAGTCTCCCCTCATACTCCTGGAGTTTTTTATCTCTCTTTTTCTCAGCTTCTTCTTTTTCCATAATTTTATCTTCTAGTTCACCTATTCTCTCCTCTGCCTCTTCAATCCGAGCTGTGGCTGGCTCATTTTATTTTGTAGCTCATTTATAGCATTTATTTAGGTCCTCCTGACTGTTTCTTAGTCCCTTGAACTCTGTAGTAATAGATTCTCTGCTGTCCTCTATACTTGTTTCAAGCCCAGCAATTATTTTTATGACTACTATTTTAAATTCATTTTCTGCTATATTGCTTAAATAGTTTTTGATCAGTTCTTTAGCTGTTGCTACTTCCTGGAGTTTCTTTTGAGGAGAATTCTTCTGTTTCATCATTTTGGATAGTCCCTGGAGTGGCGGGGAACTGCAGGGTTCTTCCCCTGTGCTGTCTGGAGTAACTTGCATTGGTTGGCGGGGCCACAGTTAGATGATGTCTGCCCCAGCCCACTGCTGGGGCCACAGTCAGACTGGTGTGTACCTTATCTTCCCCTCTCTCAGGGGCAGGACTGTCTGTGGAGTGGTGTGGCCTCTGTCTAGGCTACTTGCACACTGCCAAGCTTGTGGTGCTTGGATGGGATCTGGTGTATTAGCCGGGGTGGATCTGCAAGGTGCACAGGGGTGGGAGAGGCAGGCTCAGCTCACTTTGCCTTTGGTGGTCCACTTCCAGAGGGGCCCAGTGGCACCGGAGGGAGGTAGACCCATTGGAGGGATGGATCCACACAAGCACAGCATTGTGTGTTTGCACAGTGCAAGCAAGTTCCTGATGGCAACTGGTTCCCTTTGGGATTTTGGCTGGGGGATGGGCAAGGGAGATGGTGCTTCCCAGTGCCTTTGTTCGCCACCAAGCTGAGCTCTGTCGTTTGGGGCTCAACAACTCTTCCTCCTGTTGTCCTTTAGCCCTCCCACTCTCCGAGCAGAGCTGTTGACTTATTCCAGATGTTAAGTCCTGTTCGCTGTCAGAACATATTCCGTCCAGCCCCTCCACTTTTGCAAGCCAGACTCAGGGGCTCTGCCTTGCTGGGTGGGCTGGCTGCCCCTCCACCACCCTGGCTCCCTCCCGCCAGTCTGTGTAATGTGCACCACCTCTGCCCTTCCTACCCTCTTCTGTGGGCCTCTCGTCTATGTTTGGCTCCAGAGAGTCCATTCTGCTAGTCTTCTGGCAGTTTTCTGGGTTATTTAGGCAGATGTGGGTGGAATCTACGTGGTCTGTAGGACGCTGTGAGCGCAGCCATCCTCCTGTGCCACCATCTTCCCAGTTCCTCTTTTCTGAATTTTATAGTTAAAACTTTAAAAATTATTCAGTTACACTAATATAATTCATATTGTAAAGGCAAGATGTGTAGTTTCCCTCCCCCAGTAGTAAATAATGATTTTATTTGGATGAAGAGGCATCAATAGGAACTGGGAGATTTCTTAAAATTGATATTTTAAAGTTTATTATTATTATTATTGTTTTGATGTTCAAATTATTCCCTCTTTGGCCAGTGTAATCCTTTCAAGTTGAGGTCCTGCCTCTTTGATCTGACCTCATTATTATTTGATATCTTTCTTGCTTGCTGGAAAAAGATGTTTTAAGTTCATCATGAGCATTCCCCTACAAATTGTTGATGTTGTACCTGAGAATTTTATCTAAGTACCATGTTTAGGAAACTGGAGTGACTCTTGTTACTAGTTGGTATGGCTCTTATGATTCTGCAATAGATAGAAAATATGTATTACTTAGAGAAATTAGTCATGGTTTTATATTTCTTATTAAAATTAAAATTACACAATTTTACTTCAATTATTTGTTTCTATATGTTTAGTGTATTTTCACTTAACACTAAAAAAAGTCTTGGTTCTTAACAATATTAGCATAAATATTGATTGCTTTCTCTTATACTAGGTGCCTCAAAATAATAGAAATAGTACTACTAAAAGCAATGCTACTTAATAAGGTTAATATTTCTTGTGAATGTTTTCTCATAAGAATATATTATTTTATTTATATTTAAAGATACTGATTTACAATATTTACCTTCGATAACTATGCTATCAACTTTCATTTTTCAGGTAAAGTAACAAACATATGGCAAAAAATATGACTATAATATGCAAATATATCACATATTGCTGCATATTATGTGCTTTTGCCTCATTTTATTATTCTGATATTTTAAATTTTTTCTCTGTATTTTTACCAATCTCAATTTGTCAAATATTTGCTTTTTAGACCCTATATACCATATGTTTTCCTTTTATTGCACATATTTCTACTCTTATCCCTACTATTCCATACCTTCCTATTCCCTTAGATATATTTTGCTGGCCTTTTTACGTTATTCAGATTAATATTTACTTCATTACTTACAGTTTTTTCTTCAGATATAAGTATATAAAATGCTTTATATTTTGTTCTAAATATTCCTTACCAACATTACATTCATTTTTTTAAATAATATTTTTATTGAGTTAAGCATTACACAAAATAGAACTTCAATAATAATTTTTCATAAAACAAACACATTTATGCTTAATGAATAGTACATCACTAGCTCTGTACCATGTATGTCATCTTTAAATTAATAAACAACCATTTTCTCCAGTGAAAACACATGTAGTTATAAATACACTAAACAAGTAAAAAGAAAATTATTTTAGGAACATATTTTATTTATTGCCACATATCTAAAATGCTATTAACATATGCAATTGCTACAAAAACTTTGCTGAAATATTTTATGTTATTTTTACGTGTGATGTTAAACACATACTGTGCATTTTACATTTAGAGTATAAACCAATTCTGATTATCTTTGGTGCTTAATAATTTCATATGGCTGGTATAAAATATTGTACAATGTAACTGTTAAGCACCCATTGCTCAATTATACTGCAATTTATGTATACATTTGATTACTTTTCCAGTTACATAGAGGTATAACACATACACAAGAAACTTCATATAGTGTATGAAATTTAATGAGTTGGGGATATATATAAACACACACACACATACACATATATATATAATATGTTTATTATTTAGATCATGGTGATGGTAACATGAGTCTATGCATTTGATTATTGATATACATTTAGGTTGCTTCCAGATGAAATGAAATAAAATGAAATAAAATGAAATGAAATGAAATGAAATATTCATGTCTATGTCTCTTGGTGCATGTATGGATACACAAGGTGTGTGTTCAAATTCAATAGATGTTGCCAAGTATATTTCTTTTAGTAGTGTCAGTTATTTTTTTTCTAATTTTTATCTGTTCTGGAAAATAACTGATAGTATATAATATGGAGTTCAATTTTCATTTTCCCAATGACTAATAATGTTGAGCATCTTACTTTATTGATCATTTGTGGCATTGATTTATATTTCCCTAATATCCAGTTATGGAAAACCTACCACCCTTGTAAGGCATGCAACATAATTTATTTAACTCTTTATTTTTTTTTGTCATAGAATTTACAGTATACATATTATATTCATTAGAATTTATCTTTGACTAACATTGTATCATTTTGCATGTAGTAGAATACCTTTATAACAATATAATTATTTTTATGAAATTACTTATACTAACTGTGTTGGTTAATTTTATGTGTAAACTTAATGGAGTTAGGGATGCCCAGATAGCTGTTAAAACATTTGTCAGAGTGTCTGTGTGTTTCCAGAAGAGAGTACCATTAAAGTATGTGAACTGAGTAAAGAAATTTCCCTTACCAATGCAGATGTACTTCAATTCAGGGACTGAATACAATGAAAATGCAGAAGGGCACATTTGTATGTGCATACACTGGTATATTCAATATCTCTTACCCTTGGACATTATTGTTCCTGATTCTCAAGCCTTCAGACAGAGACTTACACCGTTGCCTCCCCCTGACTCTCAAGTCTTCATGTTTGAACTGGAAGTACAGCATCTGCTATATTGGGTGTTCAACTTGGAGACAGCAGAACTTGGTACTACCATAGTCACATGAGCCAATCACACATAATAAATTTATTTCCATCTAAGTATGTATCTATATTTATGTTGATATATTCTATTGAACCTGTTTTTATGTAGTACCCTTACTTACATTATAAACTTTGAAATGCATTATTTTTGCTTTAGGGAATCAATTACATAGAATAACTAAAAATTACATAGTTGTCATAATATACTTACATTTATTTTTGTCCATTTCAGGAGATTTTGGTTTTTTTTTATATGGACCCAAATTCTAATGCTTCTAGGAGGTATTAAAGTAGCAAGTGTGGGACATTTCTTGAGTGATTACTAGAGTGTTATGTTCTGTGTCCCAGTAGAGTGTTTTGAGTTGTTAAACACTCTTATTGGTATATATTTTGCCTTACTTGAAAAGCATGTTAAGGATCCAATTCCACTTGTAATCTACCAGCTCCTAGTAATAAATACAGATCAGAGATTGCAACTCTATGGGGTATATTTCCTTTTCACTTTTACCAGATTCATCTCCCCCCTCAAGTTACACTATAACTTAAACCCATTGATTGACCTAATTTCCAAGAGGGGAAATTGAGGTATATCATAAAGAAGCATATGGCATTTTGGGCAGTAGAAGCCTGTGCAAAACCTCTGATTAAGGGAAGATTGATAGGTATTGAAGGAGAGTGGACCTGTTTAGTACCTTAAGATGGTTTAAACAAATATAGGGACTCAATAAATTCAAGAGTGTTTTCCTGTAATGTAGGACTCATTTTTTCCTACCCATGGCATTGGTATAGCAGACCTTCCTTGATTGATAACACAACTTCATTGGAGCTCCACTACTTGCTCTATTAGATACTTGGCTTTGGCTTCAATTTTCTCTGATCTCCCACTGCAGAAGATGAGCCATTCCAAAGGAGCCCCTCTGGCTTTCACATTTAGCTTTCAAATGATAATTAATTAATTTCTTCTTTTGGTTATTCTTCCAGATCATCAATTGACTTAGTGATAGATATCCTATTCAGTTACAGTTACTATTTTCCCCATGTTTCTCAAAAATCTACATTGCACAAGTTATTGAATGCCCTTCTATGTATTATCTCACTTCTCCATTCCCTGTTCTAAAACTTGGACCCCTACTTTGAAGCAAGGACCCTGTGCTCTACATACATGCAAGGATGTAGCCCACATTGACTTCTGCATGGCAAGTGACCCAATTTCTAGTTTTACAAAACAGTTTTGGCTTACCCAGTAAGGAAGTACACAGTTGGAATAGCCCTTTGGATTTGGCCTGAGTTGGTGGACATGAATGGATTTTCACATTCCCACACTGATCATGAATTATTCCCTTCCTTAGGCAAATAGAGAGAGAGAGAGAGAGAGAGAGGCGGGGGGG
>NW_026057577.1:283972-299643 GCF_023721935.1 Panthera uncia | reverse complement strand
TCTTCCTCTCTCTCTCTCTCGAGAGGAGAGGGAGAGGGAGAGCGAGATCTCTCTCTCTCCTCCCCCCCCCTCCAGTCAGTTTACTGTCCCACTTCAGCGCAGGTTATGATCTTACAATTCAGGAGTTTGAGCTGGGGGGGGGGCTTATGAGTTTATGGGTGAGGGGGGATTATGATTTTACACTTTAGGAGAGAGAGAGAGAGAGAAAGATCTTGCTCTCTCTCTCTCTCTCCCCCAACTTGCTCTGCCTCTCGCTCTTCCTCTCTCTCTCTTTTCCTCTCGAGAGAGGAGCTATCTAAAGGTGAAGGAATCCCTGAGGGGGTATATAGATGAAAGCTGTCTGCTAACAGTACTTTTAACAGCTGAACCATTAATTATTTAGGAAACAGAAAGCCACCAGGTTCACATCATCAGTGTTCCATTTTCATTACTGAGAGAAAAGTCTGCTCCAAGTGACATCTCACAGATGGAGGAAGTTTGAGGAAGACTGCATAGGGATTCATCTGGACTCTGTCTTTTCTCCTCAGTATCCTACTGTGTATCCTATTTCATTATAACAAATCTTACCTGTGAGTAAGTTCTATGATGAAACCTCTGAGTAATTCTTGAGAAATTCTGAAAAAATGGATGGTTTTGAGGACACACAAAACAAAAATTATTTATGGTAATAACACAAACAAAAAAGCTGTGGAAGTTTGTTCCATCAGCACTCAGAATATAAAAATGGATTGAACTGGTTAGGTCATTCTCCAGCAGGTGCAGGACAATGGAATTTACAGCATTGGAAATGAAAAAGATTGAATATGTATCATGAGTACAAATTTGTTAATAGAAAAGAGTTAAGTCAGGAAGGGTTGATGAGGGCAAGTAATGAATGAGAAGTACTCATGAGATTAAATAAAATTATAAGTATGCTTGAGAATGTTTAATATTGTCAATTTGGAAAAGTAGCTTTTGGGTTTTGATGAATAAATCAAATGTCATAACTTTATTTTTATTTTCCTGATATTTTCTACTATTTAATGTGTGCTTAATTTTGGAAAAGAGGATTGAGAGTTAAAAGCATCAGTTCATTAGGTCATTTCCTAGAACTAGCAAGGGCTAATCAGATTTATGTCAAATAAAGAAGCATGGAGCTTCAATTTGATTTATCAAAGAAAACAAACCATAAAAATACTGCTTTGTCCATATTAATGCACCAATTAAAAATAACAGATAAGAAGTTTTCATTAATAACAATAAAACTTGTACTTATTTTTAGAATGTTATCATCAAATAATTCCAGAAGTAGTAGTGGAAGTAACCATTTATAGTATCAACAATATCCTGTATTACAGAAAATCCAAATGCATATTTGGTGCTATTAATATTTTATTGAAATAGAGTATGTCAATGCATATTTAATGATACATTTCCATTGTTACAAAAAGGATATTTTTTGTTTGTTACAATTTTTAATTTAAATTCTAGTTAGCTAACATGTAGTGTAATATTGGTTTCAGGAGTAGAATTTAGTCATTCAGAAGGAGGTGCCAAGATGGCGGAATAGCATATAAGTTTTTTGTGTCTCTTGTCAATGAAATACAGCCAGATCAACACTAAACCATCCTGCACACCTAGAAAACTGATTTGAGGATTAACACAAAAATCTTCACAACCTGAACCAGAGAACTTAGCAGGTATGCAGCATAGAGAAGTGAACTGGGGGAGAAAGCTGTGGAGGGCAGGGAGCTGGTTTTGCTTGCAGAAAGAGGACAGAGCCAGGGGTGGAGAGTGTGGAAAGCATTACCCCCGTCTGAAAGCATCTGGAGAGAAAAGAAAGAGTATGCAAGGGATTGATCAAAAAACGGAGAAAAGAGAGTGTTTAAGTTCCATTAAGACTTTACAAACAGGAGGAGTGCAGAGTCTGAAACTGTAGATCCATACCTGGTGGTGCTCTGGTGGGAAGTGCAAATCCTCACAAGCAGAGAGGGAGGTCCTTGGGGTCCTTGAGCCACAGGGGGAGAGACAGTTCTGCTGGGAGGACATTTGGTAGAGGCTGTGTGGTCTCCCCATAGGCAAAGGTCCTAATGGAGCCCAGAGAACAACCACATTCACTGGTGCTGGAACAAAGACATTAAGGGGGAAGCCTGGCACCAGATGTGAGTTGTGATTTTCCATAATCCCTGAAACACTGATGTTACACAATTGTGTGAACTTTTTCTGTGGCGGGCTGATGCTCTGGGCATCAGCAGCAGCAAGGTCTCCCAAACATTCTTGGGAGTGGGCCAGCACCCAACCATTGGTCAGTGAGACATTCGCCAAGAATGTTTGAGCGGGACAAAGCCACAGTCCCTCAGAAGTGAGGGGTTGGGAAACACAGCCACATGTGAGATAAAACTCAGGAGGGAGGTGCCACCTGGAAACTTGATTGGTTGGTCACAGACATTGTAAAAGTGGGAGTGGACAGAAGCTGGACAGAAAGGAAAGGTGCAAGATTGCTAATCAGGAAGAGCACAGAGTTCTGATACTAGAGACTGGGTAGCTGGGTGATGCCATTTTCACCCCTCCTGTGCATGTGCATACACACCTATAGCTGCCACAACAATCCACCCCAGTAATCTAAGCACCACCATCTAATGTACAATGGTGCCATTACACTAAGCCATGCTCAACTGGGCCAACCTCCCTCTTCAGGAACAACACAAGTCTTTCTGCTTACTTAGTTTACAGACTATAAAGTGCTTCATAGTTCGACTTGTAGCAGAAACCGATGTAATTTCAATCATACTTCGGTCTGTTTGCTTGTCCATCTATCCATTTTTTTTTTCTTTTCTTATCCTTGAATACAGAAAGAGGAAAAATTATTTTTACTTTCCATTTCTATTAAAAATAATATTATTTAATTGTTTTCTACTATACTTTTATTGTTTGTAACTTTTTAAAATTCTATTTTTTACTTCCATCACTTCATTTTATACTATTTCACTGTATTCATTTTTTCAAATTTTCAGAAATTTTCCTTTCTTTTCTTTGCTTTTCCTTTCCTTTCTTTTATTTTATATCTTTCCCTTTTTTCTCTAATTTCTCAAGCTCCTTTCAACAAACACACCAGGACACACCTAGGATCTAGATTACTTTATTTGATTTTTGTGGAGTTTTTAATTTTTTAATTTTAAATTGTTTACCTTATTAATTGCTTTTCTCCCTCAAAATGACAAAATGAAGGAATTCACCCTGAAGGAAAGAATAGGAAGAAATGACATCCAGAGAATTTACAACACAGATACAAGCAAGATGTCCGAATCAGAATTTAGAATCACGATATTAAGAATATTAGCTGTGATTGAAAACAGATTAGAATCATTTTCTGCAGAGATAAAACCTAGTCGGTATGAAATAAAAAATGCTATAACTGAGCTGCAATCTCAAATGGTGGATGAGGCAGAACAGAGAATCAGCTATATAGAGGACAAAGTTATGGAGAACAATGAAGCAGAAAAAAAGAGGGGATATAAGGCAAAAGAACACAATTTAAGAAATAGAAATATCAGTGACTCATTAAAAAAGAACAACGTCAGAATCATAGGGGTCCCAGAAGAGGAAGAGATAGAAATAGGGTAGAAGGGCTATGTGAAGAAATCATAGCATAAAACTTTCCTAACCTGGGGAAAGATGCAGACATCAAAATCCAGGAAGCACAAAGGAATTCCATTAGATTCAACAAAATCCAACCATCAAGAAAGCATATCATAGTCAAATTCACAAATACTCAGGCAAGGAGAGAATCATGAAAGCAGCAAGGGAAAAAAACAAAACAAAACAAAACAAAACAAAAAACAGTCCTTAACCTATAAGGGAAGATAGATCAGGTTTGCAGCAGACCTATCCACAGAAACTTGGCAGGCCAGAAAGGAGTGGCAGGGTATATTCAATGTGCTGAATCAGAAAAATATGCAGCCAAGAGTTCTTTATCCAGCAAGGCTGTCATTCAAAATAGAAGGAGAGATAAAAAGTTTCCTAGACAAACAAAAATTAAAGGAGTTTGTGACCACTAATCCAGCCCTGCGAGAAATTTTATGGGTGACTCTCTGAGGGGACAAAAGATGAAAAAAATAAAAATAAATAATAATAAATAAAGACCAAAAGCAACAAAGCTTAGAAAGGACCAGAGAACACCACCAGAAACTCCAACTCTACAAGCAACATAATGGCAATAAATTCACATCTTTCAGTACTCACTCCAAATGTCAATGGACTAAATGCTCCAATAAAAAGACATAGGGTAACAGAATGGATAAGAAAACAAGATCCATCTATATGCTGTTTACAAGAGACCCACTTTAGACCTAAAGTCACCTTCAGATTGAAAATAAGGGGATTGGGAACCATCTATAATGCTAATGGTCGACAAAAGAAAGCTGGAGTAGCCATGCTTATATTAGACAACCTAGACATCAAAATAAAGACTGTATCAAGAGATGAAGAAGGGTCTTGTACTATAATTAAGGGGTCTATCCACCGAGAAGACCTAATGGTTGTAAACATTTATGCACCAAATGTGAAAGCACCCAAATATATAAATCAATTAATCACAAACATAAAGAAACTCATTGATAGTAATACCAGAATAGTAGGAGACATCAACATCCCACTCACAGCAACTGACAGATCATCTAATCAAAAAATCAAGAAAGAAACAATGGATTTGAATGACACACTAGACCAGGTGGACCTAACAGATATATTCAGAACATTTCATCCTAAAGCAGTGGAATATACATTCCTCTCCAGTGCACATAGAACATTCTCCAGAATAGACCACAGACTGGGACACAAATCAGCCCTCAGCCAGTACAAAAAGACTGAGATCATACAGTGCATATTTTCAGACCACAATGCTATGAAAGTCGAAATCAACCACAAGAAAAAAAAATCTGGAAAGGCAACAAAAATTGGAGACTGAAGAACATCTTACTAAAGAGTGAATGGGCCAACCAAGAAGTTAAAGAGTAAATTAAAAAGTATATGGAAGCCAATTAAAATTATAACACCACAACCCAAAGCCTCTGGGACACAGCAAAGGTTGTCATAAGAGGAAAGTACATAGCAATCCATGCCTTCTTAAAGAAAGAAGAAAGACCTCAGATACACAACCTAATCTTGTGCTTTAAAGAGCTGGAAAAAGAAAATCAAATAAAACTCAAAACCAACAGAAGACAGGAAATAATAATGATTAGAGCAGAAATTAATGCTATTGAAACAAACAAAACAAAACAGTAGAACAGATCAACAAAATGAGAAGCTGGATCTTTGAAAGAATTAACAAAATTGATACACCACTAGCCACTTTGATCAAAAACAAAAAGGAAAGAACTCAAATAAATTAAATCAAAAAGGAAAGAGGGGAGACCACAACCAATACAGCAGAAATAAAAACAATAATAGGAGAATATTATGAGCAATTATATGCCAATAAAATGGGAAATCTGGAAGAAATGGACAAATTCCTAGAGACATATATACTACCAAAACTGGAAAAGGAAGAAATAGAAAATTTAAACAGACACATACCAGTAAATATATCAAATTACTAATCAAATACCTCCCAAAGAACAAGTCCAGGGCCAGAAGTCTTTCCAGGGCAATTCTACCAAACATTTATGGAAGAGTTAACACCTATTCTCTTGAAGCTGTTCCAAAAAATAGAAATGGAAGGAAAACTTCCAAACACTTTCTATGAGGCCAGCATTACCTTGATTCCAACACCAGAGACCACACTAAAAAGAAGTATAGACCCATTTCCCTGATGAACATGGATGCAAAAATCCTCAACAAGATATTAGCCAACTGGATCCAACAATACATTAAGAAAATTATTCACCACGACCAAGTGGGATTTATGCCTGGGATGCAGAGGTGGTTCAATATCCACAAAAAAAAATTAACATGATCTGTCACATCAATAAAAGAAAGGATAAGAACCATATGATCCTCTCAATAGGTGCAGAGAAAGCATTTGACAAAATACAGCATCCTTTCTTGATAAAAACTTTCAAGAAAGTAGGGAAAGAAGGATCATACCTCAAGATCATAAAAGCCATATATGAATGACCCAATGCTAATATAATCCTCAATGGGGAAGAACTGAGAGCTTTCCCCCTAAGGTCAGGAATAAGACAAAGATGTACACTCTCGCCAGTGTTATTCAACATAGTATTGGAAGCCTTAGCCTCTGCAGTCAGACAACACAAAGAAATAAAGGCATCCAAATTGCCCAGGAGGGGGTCTAAGTTTCACTCTTTGCAGATGACATGATACTGTATATGGAAAACTCAAAAGATTCCACCAAAAACCAGCTAGAACTGATTCATGAGTTCAGCAAAGTTGCAGCATATAAAATCAATGCCAGAAATTGGTTGCATTCTTATTCAACAACAATGAGGCAACAGAAAGAGAAATCAAGGAATTGATCCCATTTACAATTACACCAAAAACCGTAAAATACTGAGGAATAAATCTAACCAAAGAGGTGAAAAATCTATACACTGAAAAGTATAGAAAGCTTGTGAAAGAAATTGAGGAAGACACACAAAAAAATAGAAAAATATTCCATGCTTCTTGGTAGGAAGAACAAATATTGTTAAAATGTCGATTATACCCAAAGCAATCTACATATTCAATGCAATCCCTATCAAAATAACACAAGCATTCTTCACAGAGCTAGAACAAATAATCCTAAAATTTGTATGGAACCGGAAAAGACCCGAATAGCCAAAGCAATCTTGAAAGAGAAAACCAAAGGAGGAGGCATGACAATCCTGGACTTCAAGTTATACTACAAAGCTATAATCACCAAGACAGTATGGTACTAACCCAAGAACAGACAGTAAGATCAATGGAACAGAATAGAGGACCCAGAAACAGACCCACAAACGTATGGCCAACTGATCTTTGACAAATCAGGAAAGAATATCCATTGGAAAAAACAGTCTCTTCAGCAAGTGGTGCTGGGAAAACTGGACAGCGACATGCAGAAAAATGAACTTCGACCACTTTCTTACACCATACACAAAAATAAACTCAAAATGGATGAAAGACCTAAATGTAAGACAGGAAACCATCTAAATCCTTGAGAAGAAAGCAGGAAAAATCCTCTTTGGTCTTGGCTGCAGCAACTTTTTACTCAACACGTCTCTGGAGGCAAGGGAAACAAAAGCAAAAATGAACTACTAGGACCTCATCAAAATAAAAAGCTTTTGCACAGCAAAGGAAACAATCAGGAAAACTAAAAGGCAACCGACTGAATGGGAGAAGATATTTGCAAACAACATCAGATAAAGGGTTAGTATCCAAAATCTATGAAGAATTTGTCAAACTCAACACCCATAAAAACAAATAATCCAGTGAAGAAATGGGCAGAAGACATCAAAAGACACTTCTCCAAAGACATCCAGATGGCCAACCAACACATGAAAAAGGCTCAAAATCACTCATAATCAGGGAAATACAAATCAAAACCACAATGAGATACCGCCTTACACCTGTCAGAATGGCTAACATTAACAACTCAGGCAACAACAGATGTTTGTGATGATGAAGAGAAAGAGTATCTCTTTTGCACTGTTGGTGGGAATGCAAGCTGGTGCAGCCACCCTGGAAAACAGTATGGAGTTTCCTCAAAAAATTAAAAATATAACTACCCTACTACCCAGCAATTGCACTACTAGGTATTTATCCAAAATATACAGGTGTGCTGATTTGAAGGGACATATGCAATGTTTATAGCAACACTATCAGCAATAGCCAAACTATGGAAAGAGCCCAAATGTCCATCGATGGATGAATGGATAAGGATTGGTGGTATATATATATACATATATATATATATATATATACACACACAGACACACACACACACACACACACACACAATGGAGTATTATTTGGCAATCAAAAAGAATGAAATCTTGCCATTTGCAACTACATGGATGGAAGTGGAAGGTTATGCTAAGTGAAATTAGTCAGTCAGAGAAAGACAAATATATGACTTCACTCATATGAGGACTTTAAGATACAAAACAGATTAACATAAGGGAAGGGAAACAAAAATAATATAAAAACAAGGAGTGGGAGAAAACATAAGAGAGAATAAACAGAAGGTTACTGGAGGGTTGTGGGAATGGGGGATGGCCCAAATGGGTAAGTGGCATCAAGGAATCTACTCCTGAAATCATTGTTGCACTATATGCTAACTGATTTGGATGTAAATTAAAAAATTTTTAAAAAAATTAAAAAGCTGAATGAACAACATTCCATTGTATAAGTTCTGGATGTCCTATGTATAGCATGTTGACTGTAGTTAGTTTTCACAACTGTATTATATACTTAAAATTTGCTATGTGTGCAGATCTCAAATGTTCTCACTACACAATAATAATGGTATTGGAAGTGATAATTATGCCAATCAACTTATTGTGGAAGTCATTTCACAGTGTATTCATACATCAAAATATCAAGCTGAATATCTTAAATATGTGTAATTTATAATGGTTAATTATACTTTAATAAAACATAAAAATCGAACTGATGCTAGCATTGGAATATCCTGTCTTTTGTTCATTAGCTTGAACAGTTTGCCATTACCTTGGACAATTTCCTTAAGCAGTTTTATTATGGAAGAAAAGAAAAAAATAATAATAACAGTACCTGATACATGCAATGTTTGTAAATGTCTGTGAGTTCACATACATCCTGCTCAGTGTCAACCATATAGGAAGCACTCAATATGGTTTTCCTGTTATTGTTATGGATGTGAGGTGGAGCAGAAAATTTCAGTGAGTTCACACTAATACTTTAAGAAGGAGACATAATCATCTACCCAGAGTAACTATTTTCAAAAAGCATAAAAGCTAATTTTTTTCATTGTCCTAGGAGAGGAGATGAAAAACAATGAAAGCTATTATAATTAAAGACAAGGGAATGGAATCTCCAGAGGGGTAACACATTAATTTTCCATCTTCTTCCCATGGTCAGACTGGGTAGGGTTTATCTAGGAATAAAAATTATTTTACTTTAGACTGATGATTTGTGTCTTCCAGGGAAGTTAAAGAGAGTGAGATTTCAATAAAATAATTCAGAGCAGGTATGATGCCACATTCTATGAGTGCTTCTAGAATAAAGTGAAAATATATTCATAATTTTCTGTTTCAAACATTTTAAAAGAAAGTTATATTTTGACAGGTATATGTGTATTCATGATCAAGGATGTACCATACACATGCAATTAGAGTAATGCTGATTATCTGGGATGTTAAGTAATATAATAAACTGAGAATGATATTTAAATGAGTGCTGTTATGAAGACTTTGGACCCTTTCATGATTTCTATGAGTAGCTCTCATGATTACTAGGGGTTACTACGAGTATCCCTAGATGTGTTTATTTTCTCTAGTTCTTTAGTATGTTTTCCATTTATTAATAATGATAAAGTTTCCAATTGTGTGTGAAGTGTTTCTTTTTTATTATGTAGATAAAAACGTGCAAAATATGTAATTTTCTTTTTCTGTAGTGTAATATCTCATTGAAATTATATGCTATTTAGACTCCTACTAAGAGACAGTATAAATAATCAGGTAAGAGTGTTTGCAAGTTAATGCCAAACGTTCTGTTGAAAATGGAGATCAGGAGATAATTGGTTTCATTTCTTAAGTGATTTTAGTCCTAAGCACTTTATGTGATTCTTTCATTTAATCTGTGCATTTTTTTTTTCGAGGAATGTGATAGTACTCTGTTTGTAAGAATATGAGAATTGTGGCAGGTGTTAAGTACTTGCCTCAGCTCACACATGGAAAAAAATGGGTAAAAATCCATGTTTTATTTTCATATAATGCTGAGAATAAGAATATGAGAATAGAATGAGAATAAGAATATGAGTGCATCATTTGAAATGCAATTTGAGACCTCATTGTCTTTTCTTTTAGTAAGCACAGCTCACACTCACAGAACCTGTACACTTGTTATGTTTTCTTTTAAGACCTTTATATGTATTTTTAAATAGATTCATATAACTTCAAATTTAACAACAAATTTATTATGTATAAAGCACTTTTGTAAAGGCTTTACAATAACATTACCAATGTTTTTTTGGAAATCAGTCTGACACTCTCTAATTATATAACCTCCTGATTTGGTTATAATAATAACCATTATTTCGATACTGCTCTACTTCTTAAATAATGTATCATCTGTATTTAAATTTCATATCATAGAATTTGTGAGTTAACTGTGATCTGTTAATTCAACATTTCATTATTGAGGCTCATTAATTATAGTATAGCTATCAGAGAGTGTAGCTATGCTCTTAAAACGGGAATTAATGTACTTTAAGGCTGTATTTTGCTATTGGAAAAAGGGTTACTATGGAAATTTTTGCTCATGAAATTTTTTTCCTGTTCTCATCTATTTTTTTTCTGACCATTCCTCCACAAACGAGTATAATTAGTTTAGCATCCAGAATTGATTACATCAATATGTAGCCTGGCATCATTTCGCAAACTGTTTTTGCTTAATTTTTCTGGTCAAATCCTGGCCAGTCAGTGTATATCAATTAATTAATTAATTAATTAATATCAATTAATTCGTTCAGTGATTCTTTTCTCAATATCTGGGAATGGTTTCCATGATTTATGGGTTGAACTTGTTATGGACACATACACAGAAAACCACTGTCACGGAATCAAGTCACTCTTCTTTGAGACTTAATGAGATCAAAATACAGAGAAGTCATTCTGGTAGATTAGTATTTGTAGGTTGTGATCATTCATGAATTAAAATTTTAAAATATTTTTAGGTTTTTCTCTTTCTTACTCACAGCATCATTCACAATTTGTATACACGATTACAACTTAAAGAACTACATACCCTCTTTTAAAAAATGAAAGATAAATTCAAACTCATGAGGCTGGATTCAAGGTTCTAGCTTCCTGTCAGCTACATTTTTCCTTGCTACTTAAGTTTTTGCTGCTGTTGTTGTTGTTGTTTTGGTTTGGTTTGGTTTGGTTTGGTTTGGGTTGGGTTTTTTACCTCTTCAAAAAATGTGATGCATGGATTAATAAAAGTATATTCATGTTAATTTTTATATTCATCAGGTTAGTCTTTTTGTTTATGACACTGTTTTTATTACCTGGAATGACCTGCTTCATATACAAACTTTTATCATACATAAATAATCACATCAAAAATAAATTTTAAATGTTACAGTGAACATGAAACATTAACTTAGCAATATCTGTTTTTCTAAAATCTTGTATATATGTAAATTTTTCACGCATGTTCCACTTTGTGGAATTTATGCATGGATTGTTCTTTATTATGATGTGCTGTCTTTTTTTTAACTTCCCCCTAGCATTTAGTCAAATACCACCAGATAAGTGAGGTCCCCCTGAGTACTCTCTTCAAAATGGAACACTCCATTTCAATTATGTTTCCACACCTTCATAGTGGTGTCTTTTTTGTTTTTGTTGTTGTTTGTTTGTTTTTGTCTCTATTGGTAAGGGTAAGTTTCTTTGTTGTTGTTTGTTTGGTTTTGTTTTGTTTTTGTGCCTGTTGTGATTGCTGCTTTACTCCCGGTGCCCAACACATAGACAGAACTTCAGAAACATTGTTTGAATGTTTGGACATTAAGTTTCTGTGAATTTCTGTTTTTGTATGTAGTAATTATTTAGAGGACATTTTGGATATATTGGCCACTCTGACTGGGATGAGGTGATATCTGAGTGTGGTTTTGATTTGTATTTCCCTGATGAGGAGCGACGTTGAGCATCTTTTCATGTGCCTGTTGGCCATCGGGATGTCTTCTTTAGAGAAGTGTCTATTCGTGTTTTCTGCCCATTTCTTCACTGGGTTATTTGTTTTTCGGGTGTGGAGTTTGGTGAGCTCTTTATAGATTTGGATACTAGCCCTTTGTCCGATATGTCATTTGCAAATATCTTTTCCCATTCCGTTGGTTGCCTTTTAGTTGTGTTGGTTGTTTCCTTTGCTGTGCAGAAGCCTTTTATCTTCATGATGTCCCAGTAATTCATTTTTGCTTTTAATTCCCTTGCCCTTGGGGATGTGTCAAGTAAGAGATTGCTACGGCTGAGGTCAGAGAGGTCTTTTCCTGCTTTCTCCTCTAGGGTTTTGATGGTTTCCTGTCTCACATTCAGGCCCTTTATCCATTTTGAGTTTATTTTTGTGAATGGTATGAGAAAGTGGTCTAGTTTCAACCGTCTGCAAGTTGCTGTCCAGTTCTCCCAGCACCATTTGATAAAGAGACTGTCTTTTTTCCATTGGATGTTCTTTCCTGCTTTGTCAAAGATTAGTCGGCCATATGTTTGTGGATCTAGTTCTGGGGTTTCCATTCTATGCCATTGGTCTGTGTCTGTTTTTGTGCCAATACTATGCTGTCTTGATGATGACAGCTTTGTAGTAGAGGCTAAAGTCTGGGATTGTGATGCCTCCTGCTTTGGTCTTATTCAAAATTACTTTGGGTATTCGGGGCCTTTTGTGGTTCCATATGAATTTTAGCATTGCTTGTTCTAGTTTTGAGAAGAATGCTGGTGCAATTTTGATTGGGATTGCATTGAATGTGTAGATAGCTTTGGGTAGTATTGACATTGTGACAATATTTATTCTTCCAATCCATGAGCAGGGAATTTCTTTCCATTTTTTTATATCTTCTTCAATTTCCTTCATAAGCTTTCTATAGTTTTCAGCATACAGATCTTTTACATCTTTGGTTAGATTTATTCCTAGGTATTTTATGCTTCATG
Source organism: Panthera uncia (assembly GCF_023721935.1). Taxonomy (NCBI): domain Eukaryota; kingdom Metazoa; phylum Chordata; class Mammalia; order Carnivora; family Felidae; genus Panthera; species Panthera uncia. The sequence goes on along the minus strand of NW_026057577.1, from coordinate 286,852 downwards.
GTGCAATTGTGAATGGGATCAGTTTCTTCATTTGTCTTTCTGTTGCTTCATTGTTAGTGTATAAGAATGCAACTGATTTCTGTACATTGATTTTGTATCCTGCCACTTTGCTGAATTCATGTATCAGTTCTAGCAGACTTCTGGTGGAGTCTATCGGATTTTCCATGTATAATATCATGTCATCTGCAAAAAGCAAAAGCTTCACTTCATCTTTGCCAATTTTGATGCCTTTGATTTCCTTTTGTTGTGTAATTGCTGATGCTAGAACTTCCAATACTATGTTAAACAACAGCAGTGAAGGTGGACATCCCTGTCTGTTCCTGATCTCAGGGAAAAAGCTCTCAGTTTTTCCCCACTGAGGAAGATGTTAGCTGTGGGCTTTTCATAAATGGTTTTTATGATGTTTAAGTATGTTCCTTCTATCCTGACTTTCTGAAAGGTTTTTATTAAAAAAGGGTGCTGGATTTTGTCAAAGGCCTTTTCTGCATCGATTGACAGGATCATATGGTTCTTATCTTTTCTTTTATTAATGTGATGCATCACGTTGATTGATTTGCGAATGTTGAACCAGCCCCGCATCCCAGGAATGAATCCCACTTGATCATGGTGAATAATTCTTTTTATATGCCGTTGAATTCGATTTGCTAGTATCTTATTGAGAATTTTTGCATCCATATTCGTCAGGGATTTTGGCCTGTAGTTCTCTTTTATTACTGCGTCTGTGTCTGGTTTAGGAATCAAAGTAATACTGGCTTCATAGAATGAGTCTGGAAGTTTCTCTTCGCTTTCAATTTTTTGGAATAGCTTGAGAAGGTTAAGTATTATCTCTGCTTTAAAAGTCTGGTAGAACTCCCCTGGGAAGCCATCTGGTCCTGGACTCTTATTTGTTGGGAGATTTTTGATACCGATTCAATTTCTTCACTGGTTATGTGTCTGTTCAAGCTTTGTATTTCCTCCTGATTGAGTTTTGGAAGTGTGTGGGTGTTTAGGAATTTGTCCATTTCTTCCAGGTTGTCCAATTTGTTGGCATATAATTTTTCATAGTATTCCCTGATAATTGTTTGTATCTCTGAGGGATTGGTTGTAATAATTCCATTTTCATTCATGATTTTATCTATTTGGGTCATCTCCCTTTTCTTTTTGAGAAGCCTGGCTAGAGGTTTGTCAATTTTGTTTATTTTTCAAAAAACCAACTCTTGGTTTCGTTGATCTGCTCTACAATTTTTTTAGATTCTATATTGTTTATTTCTGCTCTGATCTTTATTATTTCTCTTCTTCTGCTGGGTTTAGGCTGCCTTTGCTGTTCTGCTTCTATTTCCTTTAGGTGTGCTGTTAGATTTTGTATTTGGGATTTTTCTTGTTTCTTGAGATAGGCCTGGATTGTAATGTATTTTCCTCTCAGGACTGCCTTTGCCGTGTCTCAAAGCGTTTGAATTGTTGCATTTTCATTTTCGTTTGTTTCCATATATTTTTTAAATTTCTTCTCTAATTGCCTGGTTGAGCCACTCATTCATTAGTAGGGTGTTCTTTAACCTCCATGCTTTTGGAGGTTTTCCAAATTTTTCCTGTGGTTGATTTCAAGCTTCATAGCATTGTGGTCTGAAAGTATGCATGGTATGATTTCAATTCTTGTATACTTATGAAGAGCTGTTTTGTGACCCAGTATGTGATCTATCTTGGAGAATGTTCCATGTGCACTCGAGAAGAAAGTATATTCTGTTCCTTTGGGATGCAGAGTTCTAAATATATCTGTCAAGTCCATCTGATCCAATGTATCATTCAGGGCCCTTGTTTCTTTATTGAACGTGTGTCTGGATGATCCATCCATTGTTGTAAGTGGAGTGTTAAAGTCCCCTGCAATTACCACATTCTTATCAATAAGGTTGCTTATGCTTATGAGTAATTAATTTATATATTTGGGGGCTCCCGTATTCGGCGCATAGACATTTATAATTGTTAGCACTTCCTGGTGGATAGTCCCTGTGATTATTATATAATGCCCTTCTTCATCTCTTGTTACAGCCTTTAATTTAAAGTCTAGTTTGTCTGATATAAGTATGGCTACTCCAGCTTTCTTTTGGCTTCCAGTAGCATGATAAAGAGTTCTCCATCCCCTCACTTTGAATCTAAAAGTGTCCTCAGGTCTAAAATGAGTCTCTTGTAGACAACAAATAGATGGGTCTTGTTTTTTTATCCATCCTGTTACCCTATGTCTTTTGGTTGGCGCATTTAATCCATTTACATTCAGTGTTATTATAGAAAGATACGGGTTTAGAGTCATTGTGTTGTCTGTATGGATTATGCTTGTACGATGTCTCTGGTACTTGGTCTCAGGATCCCCCTTAGGATCTCTTGTAGCGCTGGTTTAGTGGTGATGAATTCCTTCAGTTTTTGTTTGTTTGGGAAGACCTTTATCTCTCCTTCTATTCTAAATGACAGACTTGCTGGATAAAGGATTCTCGGCTGCATATTTTTTTTCTGTTCAGCACATTGAAGATCTCGTGCCAATCCTTTCTGGCCTGCCAAGTTTCAAAAGAGAGATCAGTCAGGAGTCTTATAGATCTCCCTTTATATGTTAGAGCACGTTTATCCCTTGCTACTTTCAGAATTTTCTCTTTATCCTTGTATTTTGCCAGTTTCACTATGATATGTCATGCAGAAGATCGATTCAAGTTACGTCTGAAGGGAGTTCTCTGTGCCTCTTGGATTTCAATGCCTTTTTCCTTCCCCAGTTCAGGGAAGTTCTCAGCTATAATTTCTTCAAGTACCCCTTCAGCACCTTTCCCTCTCTCTTCCTCCTCTGGGATACCAATTATGCGTATATTATTTCTTTTTAGTGTATCACTTAGTTCTCTAATTTTCCCCTCATACTCCTGGATT